>NW_027665472.1:0-62595 GCF_963924005.1 Protomyctophum bolini | reverse complement strand
GCTTACTCATGATAGACTAGAGCTTCCGTTGCTCCAGACTGTATGACGGAAGCATTTGAACATTGCGAGAGGCAACAGTCTGGCAACACGAATACGCACACGAGTATACACACACACACACACACACACACACACACACACACACACACACACACACACACACACACACACACACACACACACCACACAAAGCAAACAGATGCAACTCATGCACCAACAGGAATCAAACACACGCAACTAAGTAGCACCGACACAAATTAAATAAACATGTGCAAGACATGACGCAAGCACAATTGCACGCGGCAGGCAGCGACACGAATTAAATCAAAACACACACACACACACGCATGCTTACATACTGTCTATTTCTCTCTCGGTTCCATGAACTTCCACCGGTGGCCGTCAAAAGTTGTACCTCGTTGTCATTATCCATCATTTTGCCGTTTTTAAAGTGCTACCGTCTTAAATATGTGCAAAGGAAGACTGACCGTAGCTTCAGAGCCACGTTGTTTGTCCTTTTTTATTTTTTATTTTTTTATCCCAAGATTTTGCAGCCCATTTTTTCACCCAGTGTCAATTATCTAGTGTACACTTCCTCTGTCAACCTTGGGAGGGCAGCGGACTGACCTCATGCTTCCTTCTATGCATGAGGAGTCCAAGCTGCTTCTTTTCACCTGACAGTTGGGAGTTTCTCCGGCTGACGTAGCCCGTGGAAGGAACACGTTATTAACCGGCCAGTTCTTTCCCTCCATCAGGGTGGCCAGGGGGAGGTAGTTAGAGACCAGGATTACTGCATGTTTTTTGTGAGGGTACCTAACCTAGAGGACACGGGGAAAACATGTGATTGTACCTACCCTAGGGGACACGGGGAGAACATGTGATTGTACCTACCCTAGGGGACACGGGTGAGAACATGTGATTGTATACCTACCCTAGGGGACACGGGGAGAACATGCAAACTCCACACAGAAAGGCCCTTTCGCCAACCCCCGCCTCGGGTATGGGCACTGATGATGATGATGTTCTCTAAGGTCCTGGTCTACTGGCCAGACACAGCGGGTCTCTAACGTCCTGGTCTACTGGCCAGACACAGCGGGTCTCGCTGTGAACGGCTACAGGCATAGCCTACGCCCTACGACGTGGTCCAAAACGTGCAGTGCAGACTTAGTTTGGCACCTCCATGTCTTTGGGATAACCGTTGAATGTGCGCCGTCTTTTGCAAGCGAGATTCTCATTAAAAGCATAGTTTTTACAGTGGCCTGTATACAGCCGCCTAGAGCGTCCGTCCAACCGCTGGGAGACTCACTCGTCGCTGATCCACACATTGACCAATGGCCTTCCGTGTTGTTGCGACGTTACCTCTGCTTTCATTCTCGTGGATCAAAGTCCTCAGTCGCCACGACTGATTTTTGGATTTGGATTCCATGATGGAAGCCATCCGCGTGTCTTCTGTGAAATCATTGTTCCACACCGGGAACAGTGGATCTGCCGCTGCGACGTGTTGTGAGCTTGTAGATCGGCTATTTTCTGTCGTTATGTTAAGAGGAAAGAGTGTTTGAACTAAGTGATCAAAACTAGCAATAGAATCCACGTTATAGAAGAGTCTTCCAGAAACATGAATGGTCTCAGAAGTGTCATAAAGCAAAGAGGTTAATGCCTCAAATCTGTGATGCGTTTCAACCGGTCGGCTGTAACATAGGTTTAGATTAATGATCATAGCCTAAACATCATCAGTACATTTTCAGTCACGAGATTTTTATTTAGCTTTATTCCATCATGCATTCAAATGCGGTGTTGGATGGATGTCTTGACTCTTAAGCCTTTCTCTGTTCACAATGTGTTGTATATATATATGGAACATGGCCTCGAATTGCGCCTTTCTAAACAGTTTTTCTTGCTTTATATAATATGGAACATAAGCTTTACTTAACTTTGCTACTACAGTTTTTTGTACTCTTTTTTTTTTTTGCTCTTTCTTGCACTCTTTATTGTTTGGTGTGATTGATGTCTGATGAGATTTATTGATTGTCTGAAGGAAGCCAGAAAAAACAAGTATTAATCTTTTATACCTGTACACAAGATGTAACAATATAGTACTACAACCTTGAATGAGCCAAAGTCACCATGCATCTTCAACCCTTTCTTTCCTGGTCTTCTGTCTTCGCAGGCATGAGCCATGAGCCAAAGTCACCATCTTTAGGAATGATCTCCACAGCAACCCGCACCACGGCCACGGTCAGCCCCCTCACCCCCGTCTCCTCACAACGGCTCCATCGTGGCCAATGGGAGCCGGCCAACCAGTCCGCTCACTCCGGATTCGCCGCAGCCCTCCGCAAGCTGGCGAAACAGGCCGAGGAACCCAGAGGTGAAGGCACGCATGCACGCACGCATGCACGCACGCACTCACACACGCACACACACACACGCACAGTCGCACACGCACACACACACACACACACACACACACACACACACACACACACACACACACACACACACACACACACACACACACACACACACACACACACACACACGCGCAGTTCTTTCTGAGGCAAAGCCCTTTGACAGTGCAGCTAGCAGCCACAATGACCCTGACCCTGACACCTGACCCACAGATTCTGTGATTAGATTATGGCTCTGTAAAGGAAGGATGGACTGTGTGTGTGTGTGTGTGTGTGTGCGCGTGTGTGTGTGTGTGTGTGTGTGTGCACATGCACGCCTAGTGTGTGTGACTGTGTTGTGTTGTATGTGGGGGGGCCAGTGGAAGACTGCTAATAGCGCTAGAGTGATATTCACACAGCATTGAATTAGCCATCATCCCTGGAGATACGGCGACACAGAGGAGCCATGCTAGCCGACCCACTTAATCGTGTGTGTGTGTGTGTGTGTGTGCATGCGCACGCATGTGTCAGCGTGTTTGGTATTATATACAAGTGCTTTGTGTGTGCGCGTTTGTGTACGGCCGCTGCTGCTGCACGCACACACGTGTGCATGTTTAGAAATGTTGCCTCCCTCTTCGGCCATGTGTTAACAGCAACAAATGTCTCAGACGTCCCCCCCCCCCCCCCCTCTCTCTCTCTCTCTCTCTCTCTCTCTCTCTCTATGATGCATGCGTCATGTGGCACGGGTGAGGAGTTTAACACATTCTGGACGGGAACCCCTCTTGGTGTTTTAAGCATTACGTTATACTTTAGCTATTGAAAAATAGCAGATCTACCTGCTATTTTTATAAAATCATGAAAATGTGCCACAAATCTTTGAATTTCTGTCAGAGCGAATGTTCCCTGCATGGAACAACATACTTTCAGATGGACCAGCACCACTGGTATAGAAACATAGGGTTTTTCAGAATACTTTCAGGATTTTGAAGACTTTCTTTTTAAATCGGCCTCAGGCCAAAATGGCTTAATGAGGGCAGCATGTACGCACAGAGCCGCAACGCAAACGCAGCACCACACACACACACACACACACACACACACACACACACACACACACACACACAAATAACATCGGAGAATACACCGGGCAGCATCAGCGTCTGCCTGCCACCATGATGATTCGGATTTTCTTCTCTGTGTGCGTGAGCGTGAGACAGTGTGAGTGTGTGTTGTGAGTGGCCTGGTGTCCTCCCTGGCTCCAGGGGGGGGGGGGGCTGGAGCTACCCCCAGCTGTCCACCCCAGCTCCGGGCGCTCTTAATCAGCCTGTCTGTGTGCTCTGTCCTCCCAGTCCCTCCATCTCCTCTCCCAGCCAGCCTGTCTGTGTGCTCTGTCCTCCCAGTCCCTCCATCTCCTCTCCTCTCCCAGCCAGCCTGTCTGTGTGCTCTGTCCTCCCAGTCCCTCCATCTCCCTATCCTCTCCCAGCCAGCCTGTCTGTGTGCTCTGTCCTCCCAGTCCCTCCATCTCCTCTCCTCTCCCAGCCAGCCTGTCTGTGTGCTCTGTCCTCCCAGTCCCTCCATCTCCTATCCTCTCCCAGCCCAGCCTGTCTGTGTGCTCTGTCCTCCCAGTCCCTCCATCTCCTCTCCTCTCCCAGCCAGCCTGTCTGTGTGCTCTGTCCTCCCAGTCCCTCCATCTCCTCTCCTCTCCCAGCCAGCCTGTCTGTGTGCTCTGTCCTCCCAGTCCCTCCATCTCCTATCCTCTCCCAGCCAGCCTGTCTGTGTGCTCTGTCCTCCCAGTCCCTCCATCTCCTCTCCTCTCCCAGCCAGCCTGTCTGTGTGCTCTGTCCTCCCAGTCCCTCCATCTCCTCTCCCAGCCAGCCTGTCTGTGTGCTCTGTCCTCCCAGTCCCTCCATCTCCTCTCCTCTCCCAGCCAGCCTGTCTGTGTGCTCTGTCCTCCCAGTCCCTCCATCTCCTCTCCTCTCCCAGCCAGCCTGTCTGTGTGCTCTGTCCTCCCAGTCCCTCCATCTCCTCTCCCAGCCAGCCTGTCTGTGTGCTCTGTCCTCCCAGTCCCTCCATCTCCTCTCCCAGCCAGCCTGTCTGTGTGCTCTGTCCTCCCAGTCCCTCCATCTCCTATCCTCTCCCAGCCAGCCCACCGGAGCCTGCATGGACCAGCACAGCACCCGACCAATGATTTATTACCCAGATAGATAGAGAGAGCACACAGACAGCCACAATCTCTGTTTCTCCCCCCTATGCCTTTTCACTCACTCTGCCTTTCATGCCAGCTCTTTCTCTCTCTCTCTCTCTCTCTCTCTCTCTCTCGCTCTCTCTCTTTTTCTCTCTCTCTCCCTCTCTCTTTCTCTCTCTCTCTCTCTCTATCTCTCTCTCTCTCTCTCTCTCTCTCTCTCTCTCTCTCTTCTCTCTCTCTCTCTCTCTCTCTCATCTCTCCTCTCTCTCTCTCTCTCTCTCTCTCTCTCTCTCTCTCTCCATCTTGATCGAAAGAAAAATATCTATCACTCTTCTATCTTGAGCTTCATGGTACCCTGCCTTTCCTATGTCTCTCTCTCTCTCTGCTATCTTGAGCGTTATGTTACTGCCTTCCTATGTCTCCTCTCTCTCTCTCTCTCTCTCTCTCTCTCTATCTTGAGCGTTATGTTACTGCCTTTCCTACGTGTGTGTCGAACCCTTTCTTTCCCCTCCCGGGATAATTCAATCTCATCTTTCTCCACTTTCCTTTTCTCCTTTCTTCTACGCTACGGTCTGTCAGCCGAAGACGCCGCCGCCGCCCGTGTTCACTGTCAGCGCTGTTATGTCTTTCCTTTGTTGCTTTTGCGTGTGCGTGTATATGAGAACGTGTGTGTGTGTGTGCTGTGACCATGTGGTGGTGTTCATTCGATGTGTGATCACGGTAGCAGGAGGTCTGTCTGTCTGTCTGTCTGTCGTGCACACAACAGACCATATCCTGTCTGATTCACTTCTACCATTCTTTTATTAACAAATTGGGTGCCTGGGAATCTTTTCAGAATAAAGGCGTTCGAGTGCCAAGCAGATGAGGGAGATTTTACTGAGTGACGTGTGAGTCAGCTAGCTGTAGCCTGACCGGGCCAGATACGTACAGTGGTGGTTGGGGGGGGGGGATGACTCTGCTTATGTTGAGAACAGTGTTGTTTTAGTCATATTTTAGTCACCTGAAATGTTTTAGTCTTAGTCGCCTGACTAGCATGAGATTTTAGGCGGCTAAATCTACAGGTGATTTTGTCGACTAACGTGTGTTTGTCGGCCTTGATGCCGTCGTAACTGCTGATTTGACACATTCTTGTAGATCTGCTATTTTCAGGGTTCCCTGCAGGAACAACATGTTTTCAGATGGGGGTCGGCGCCGGCGGCCAATTACATATCATTGTTGGGTCCTTGACATGAAATAAATAGTTTTGAGAACCACGGACATACAGTAGGTTTTTGCCATGATTTTGTAAACCTCCTTGTAGAATCTGGTATCAGTCCTAAATGGTTAACTCATGAGTGTGTAGAAAATGATCCCAAATGGTCCTGGCCAGGAGGGTCCGTTTGGTTCCATTTTGTAAACACACCCAAACACGCACCACACCCAAACACCCTCACCACACACACCCAAACACCCCCACCACACACACACACACACACACACACACACACACACACACACACACACACACACACACAATTCAATTCAATGGGCTTTATTGGCATGAGAAAACATACGTTTACATTGCCAAAGCAGAAAGAACAATACAGCAACACACACACAGCGCTAGCAGCAGTTGTCTTCACAAACCTGTGTCGAGCCTTGTGATTCCTGGCATGCTGCGGTCGGCCCCTGCTGGCCTGCTGGCCTTTAATTAGCTGGTTCGACTCGCCTCACCCTTCAGAGTTCACCTCCACCGCTGTTGTCTCTCTCTGCCCCCCCCCCCCTCTCTCTCTCTCTCTCTCTCAGTCCAGGACGTGTCCTGACTGTACACTTAATGCACTGAGGTGAATGGTGCAGCTGTCAGACGCAACACTCTTGGTTAATGTTACTTTGTCAGTGAAATGGAGGAAATAGAACCCGTGACCCAGTGTAGTATAGTAGTTATTATTTAGCTTGGTAATATGTATGTATTATACAGTAAGAGAGAGAGAGAGAGAACTTTTTCACCTCGAGGCAAACCCTTCCGGCTCACACTGTCTCTGAATCACTCACAAACGATCTCTCTCAATTCCATTAATTAATTAACTCCATACAGCGCTCTCTCTCTCTCTCTCTCTCTCTCTCTCTCTCTCTCTCTCTCTCTCTCTCTCTCTCTCTCTCTCTCTCTCTCTCTCCTACACGTCACACAGATGTACCGTATCAGAGTATAATGTTCACCTATGCTTCATACAGTATAGCATCTTACTTCTCTCCGCCATTTTGTGTAGCATCTTCCTTCCCATTGCTGGCACAACACACACACACACACACACACACACACACACACAGTGAGTGAACGTCTCCTCCCGGTACCCATCCAGCCATGCAGATTACAGTCTTTTTGTGGTGTTGTCAGTGCCTGGCAAAGACTGTAGTGGCATGCGCGTGTGTGGGTATGTGTGTGTGTGTGTGTGTGTGTGTGTGTGTGTGTGTGTGTGTGTGTGTGTGTGTGTGTGTGTGTGTGTGTGTGTGTGTGTGTGTGTGTGTGTGTGTGTGTGTGTGTGTGTGCTGTGTGTGTGTGTGTGTGTGTGTGTGTGTGTGTGTGTGCAAGTGGGCATATTTGCGTGTAAGTGTATCAGTATTTTGTGTGTGTGTGTGTGTGTGTGTGTGTGTGTGTGTGTGTGTGTGTGTGCCGACGCTGGTGCTAGCACGTGTGGTGGCGGTGGCATATGGAGGGTTGGCTGGGCACTGCTATGCACACCAGGTGTGAAATGGACTGTTTAATTAAGTGCTGATGTTGTTCTAATGCATGGAGAGAGGAGAGGGAGAGGGGAGAGGGAGAGAGAGAGAGGTGCCTGACAGCAAGTGGTGGAAAGTAACATTAAGTTCATTTACTTAAGTACTGTACTTAAAGGCTCACTTCACCACTTTTCAACGTATGTTTTTTTTCCTACTCAGTCTGTGTCTCATATATAGGAGGGCTATGGGCAGTTCAGAAACCTGTCCACCAGTGACATCATCATTTAGATGATGTCACTGGATTACATCATCTGGATTACATCATCTGTTGATGATGATTACATCATCATCAGCATATTATTCTTAAACAAGATTATTTTCAAAACAATATTTAGATTTGTATTATCGTGAGAACGATGGCTTCCCTTTTCGTATTGCAACTTTTTCAGGAATAGAAAGTCTTCAGTTTCCATCGATGATGTCATTGGTGGTGGATGGGTTTCTGAACTGCCCACAGCCCTCCTATGAGACACAGACTGGTTTCTGAACTGCCCACAGCCCTCCTATGAGACACAGACTGGTTTCTGAACTGCCCACAGCCCTCCTATGAGATACAGACTGTTTTCTGAACTGCCCACAGCCCTCCTATGAGACACGGACTGGTTTCTGAACTGCCCACAGCCCTCCTATGAGACACGGACTGGTTTCTGAACTGCCCACAGCCCTCCTATGAGACACAAACTGGTTTCTGAACTGCCCACAGCCCTCCTATGAGACACAGACTGGTTTCTGAACTGCCCACACACAGCCCTCCCATGAGACACAGACTGGTTTCTGAATTGCCCACAGCCCTCCCATGAGACACAGACTGGTTTCTGAACTGCCCACAGTGCTCCTATGAGACACAGACTGGTTTCTGAACTGCCCACAGCCCTCCCATGAGACACAGACTGGTTTCTGAACTGCCCACAGCGCTCCCATGAGACACAGACTGGTTTCTGAACTGCCCACAGCGCTCCCATGAGACACAGACTGGTTTCTGAACTGCCCACAGCCCTCCTATGAGACACAGACTGGTTTCTGAACTGCCCACAGCCCTCCCATGAGACACAGACTGGTTTCTGAACTGCCCACAGCGCTCCCATGAGACACAGACTGGTTTCTGAACTGCCCACAGCGCTCCCATGAGACACAGACTGGTTTCTGAACTGCCCACAGCCCTCCCATGAGACACAGACTGGTTTCTGAACTGCCCACAGCCCTCCCATGAGACACAGACTGGTTTCTGAACTGCCCACAGCCCTCCCATGAGACACAGACTGGTTTCTGAACTGCCCACAGCCCTCCCATGAGACACAGACTGGTTTCTGAACTGCCCACAGCCCTCCTATGAGACACAGACTGGTTTCTGAACTGCCCACAGCCCTCCCATGAGACACAGACTGGTTTCTGAACTGCCCACAGCGCTCCTATGAGACACAGACTGGTTTCTGAACTGCCCACAGCCCTCCTATGAGACACAGACTGGTTTCTGAACTGCCCACAGCCCTCCTATGAGACACAGACTGGTTTCTGAACTGCCCACAGCCCTCCTATGAGACACAGACTGGTTTCTGAACTGCCCACAGCCCTCCTATGAGACACAGACTGGTTTCTGAACTGCCCACAGCCCTCCCATGAGACACAGACTGGTTTCTGAACTGCCCACAGCGCTCCTATGAGACACAGACTGGTTTCTGAACTGCCCACAGCCCTCCTATGAGACACAGACTGGTTTCTGAACTGCCCACAGCCCTCCTATGAGACACAGACTGGTTTCTGAACTGCCCACAGCCCTCCCATGAGACACAGACTGGTTTCTGAACTGCCCACAGCCCTCCTATGAGACACAGACTGGTTTCTGAACTGCCCACAGCTCTCCTATGAGACACGGACTTGTTTCTGAACTGCCCACAGCCCTCCCATGAGACACAGACTGGTTTCTGAACTGCCCACAGCCCTCCTATGAGACACAGACTGGTTTCTGAACTGCCCACAGCTCTCCTATGAGACACGGACTTGTTTCTGAACTGCCCACAGCCCTCCCATGAGACACAGACTGGTTTCTGAACTGCCCACAGCCCTCCCATGAGACACAGACTGGTTTCTGAACTGCCCACAGCCCTCCCATGAGACACAGACTGAGTAGATTTTTTTTGCTATTTTATCATGAACTAATTAGTGAGGACCAGCGGTGAAGTGGTCCTTTAAGTACAATTTTGAGGTGCACTTTACTTGCATATTTCCAATTTCCAGTACTTTTACTTCTACTTCACTATCTCAGAGGTAAATATTGTGCTTTTACTCCACTACATTTACTTGAAACCTTTCGTTACTTTGGAGATTTGGATTATTATTATTACAAACCATGCATTAATTAACCACTTCAGCCCTATGTATACATTTCGGTCACAAACGTATTGGCATAAAAATGTACTTAAAGTTACAAAAGTAAAAGTACTCATTATACAGAATGTCTCATTTCAAGTTTTCAAAAGTTTTAGAAATCTTGATGAGTTAAATGTATGTAGGGCTGCAGTGGTTAATGTGTGTTTTGTAATAATAATCAAAAATCTAACTAAAGGGATCAAATACATGAGTAGTAAAAGTATTGGAAATTGGAAAAACTCAAGTAAAGTACAAATACCTCAAAAGTGTACAGTACAGTACTTAAGTAAATGTACTTGTGCACAGTAACATCCTCTTATCTATGTTATACTTTGTCGCGTGACAGCGTCACACTAACGTAATAACATCTTCAAGCTCACATGAGCCGTTTTAAAAACCTTTTCAAAAACATTACAGTTGTCCCGATACCATTTTTTTCAGACCGAGTACGAGTAGTTAAGTACTTAATTTCTAGTACTCTCCAAGTACCGATACGAGTACTTTTTAATTTCTGTTGAGTAAGCACTTATTCCCCTTTTAATCGCTCTGGGTTAAGAGTGTCTGCTAAATGCCTGAATTGTAAATTGGTGGTACCAATACCAGTATCGGTATCGGAACAACTCTAAGAACAATGATGGCCCAAAAAAGGGACGCCAGGAGGTTGAAAAGTGGTTAATGAAGGCGTAATGATCATGCAAGCTTCCACCACCACCACTACAGTTCAGTGTCTTCTTCCTCCTTTTGAATGAAAGGGATCAGAAAGAACAAACGAGGTCAGGAGTGGCTGCACTGGGACGCCAGGCTGTTAACCACGTTGCTTGTTTGTTTGTTGGTGGCTGTGTGTGTGTGTGTGTGTGTGTGTGTGTGTGTGTGTGTGTGTGTGTGTGGGTGTGGGTGTGGGTGTGGGTGTGGGGGGGGGGGGGGGGACTGGTGTTAATAGAGGAGAGAGCAGCTTCACATTAATCACCCACAGCCCGGGACTGAGACAGCACTCTGCCTCTTATTTTTTTTCCTCTCCTTCCTGCGTTCTTTCGCTCCCTTTGTCCTGCTCTCCCTATATAGTCTCTCTCTCTCTCTCTCTCTCTCTCTCTCTCTCTCTCTCTCTCTCTCTCCTTCTCTGTCTCTCCTCCTTTGAGTCGCCGTGCCTCCCTCTCTTCCACACGAGCACACTCACACACATGCACACACACCACACACAGTCACGCACCTACGTGCACAGTGACAGTCGGTAGAGCTAATGATGTGCAGGTAGAGAGCAGATGAGCCTGGTTCACTGTGACTCTAGGGACCAGGGCTGTGCTTTGGTTCCCAGTGCGCCAAGCCTGCAAGTCAGCCCACCTGTCAGCCAGCCAGCCAGCTAACCAGCTAGCCACCCAGCCACCCAGCCAGCCAGCCAGCCAGCAAGTCAGCCCACCTGTCAGCCAGCCAGCCAGCTAACCAGCTAGCCACCCAGCCACCCAGCCAGCCAGCCAGCAAGTCAGCCCACCTGTCAGCCAGCCAGCAAGTCAGCCCACCTGTCAGCCAGCCAGCTAGTCTGTTAGCTAACCTGCTAGTCACCGAGCCAGCCAGCCAGCCAGCCTGTCAGCTAACCAGGTAGCCACCCAACCAGCCAGCCAGCCTGTCAGCTAACCAGCTAGTCACCAAGCCAGCCAGCCTGTCAGCTAGCTAGCCACCCACCCAGTCAGCTAACGAGCTAGCCACCCAAGCAGCCAGCTTAATCTCGGCTGTGGGGGGGGGGGGGGGGGGGGGGGTGCTTATGTCAGAACAAATTGCATCATACTGTTGCCAATCGCTCGCATTGCTTATGATTTCCTTTTCCTCCCGTTGGCCTGGTGATCAGGGCACCAATCCAATTTAGAGAGAGAGAGAGAGAGACAGACAGACAGACAATTGGAGTAGAGAGGGGAGACGAGAAGTGAAAAAAAGACTTGCCTGTGACTATCCGCAGTTCAAGCAAGCATATAAAGGGATCATACACACGTACGTGCATACACACACACACAGTACATCGTGCACACACATACTGTACATACACTCTTACATACATGACACACATCAGACATCAGTCCCCTTGCCCTAACTGGCCGTAACCGTTGTAAATGTGTTTATGAAAAATGCATTGCAAACAGAGGCTGACATCTCTGCTGCCTGCCTGGCTGGGAGGCAGGCGAGGCGAGGCAGCCTGTTTGACAAACAGAAGGGGAACAAAAAAGGGAGTAGGCTGTGTAAAACGTTCCGTGTGTGCGTGTGCGCGAGTCTGCATATAAGTGGAAGTGGGATGGAGAATAATAGCAGAATAATAGCTCTGTGCGTGCGTGCATGCGCTTGCACGGTATAAGGTAGCTTGTGAAGTGTACACGGATTCAGTACGCTGTGAGAGAAGGCCCTCTCTACGTCCTCCCTCTCAATTATTCAGTGTGTCCTCCCCTCCCTCCCTCCTATGGTCTTCCTCTGCCCCCTCCCCCCCTCCACCGAGAGCACCACGGTGGAGAGAGAGGGAGGGAGGGAGGAGGAGGGGAGAGAACAGGTTTATTACTAGAAGGAGCTTCAGCAGCCCAGGATTTCTTGTGATCTCTCTCTCTCTCTCTCTCTCTCTCTCTCTCTCTCTCTCTCTCTCTCTCTCTCTCTCTCTCTCTCTCTTTCTCTCTCTCTACCTCCTCACTCCCTCAAGTCTGCTTTGTCCCACCCCATGTGTGCGTGTCCATGTGCGTGTGCGTGCGTGTCCGTGCCTTCGTGCGTTGGGCTGTGTGACTGAATAGGCTGTGACATTAGAGCTGTATTAAGTGTAGCTGTAGTCCCCCAGGCTGAGTGGGCTGCTATTGATTGGCCTAGTAGAGTCTTGTAGGGGGAGAGTAATGGCTCTCTGAGGTGATGGGGAGCGGGGGGATGTGGAGGGGGGGCACTAATTGCTGCTGTTGTGCAGACAAGCTATGGCCCGTGCACAGTGCACACCCACGCAACACACACCTACGCACCCACTCCACATCTCTCAGCTCTGCCCCCCCACCCCCACCTCTTACCTCATACCTGTTTTTGCAGTGAACTCTCATTGTGTGTCATTTTTTTGTCATTTTGTTTTCAATCAGCCTCTGTCCCCATTTTTCATTCTTATCTCACCCTTCGCCGAGTGCGCCTTTTGTCGCCTATTTTCACATGTACCTCGGCACCGATGGCGCCTTATCACACCTATTTTTAATAACAATTGATTATGGTGATCAGCAAATGGAAAATCCGCTGGCTTAACGAAAATATCTCTGGATTATAGTATGTCGCTTACAAAAAGTATGTTTTGGGTGAATTAAATGACGAAATCGCGAAACATTTTGACTTCCTGTTTCCGGCCAAAACGGCTTTCAAATTAATAGCTTCGCTCATTGACAATGAACTTGTGGCAGCGAGAGCCCTCCACCAGATGGTGCTGTGGCGCTGAATGAGTTATCATGTATTCTCTCTCGTTCTCTTTCTTCTTCTTGACCCCCCCCCTGGCCTAATCTTCACCCAGCCCATAGATTCTCTTTCACCTCCTGCCATTATTGATTCCCGTCCATTATTCAGTGATGATATAAGTCCGGACGAGGCGTTTAATACGGATCGATATACCTCGCCGGCCGCGCAGACAGACACTCCTGTTGGCTTCGGTTGCCACGGAAACTGAAGCCGGTCGACGGGGATGGCGGTCGGGCAGGAAATCTGTGGTGTTTGGTTGTGGTGGTGGTTGTCTGTTGGCTGTTGTCTACAGTCTATCGGGACACTTTTTTGGGGGGCATCTTAACTACTTCCACATACTTCGTGCTAGAAATCTAGTTAAAACTATTTTTGGATTTGACTCTGTAGGTCAGTGGTTCTCAAAGTGTGGTCCGGGGACCCCTAAGCGGTCCTTGAGAGAGTTCCTGTAACTAAGTGATGATTTGGAACCAAACGGACCGTTATGGGTCTGTAAAGCCCACCACACAGGACACGGCCGCCTCCATTATTTTCAATGAACCTATCGCACACCGGCTCCGTCCGCCGCGCCGCCCGGCGCGCCGATAGAACACAGTTCTATTTTCCAGGCGCAGACGGTGTGCGATGGGCTTAACTCAGAGTGTACAAATGGAACCCTAACGGGTCCATTTGTTTCCATTTGTACACTCTGAGTTACTGCCTCTGTGTACGATTGATTTTAGAATATACATTGGTATATTGGTCTAAAACATTCTGTCCAATTCTAAGCCAAGATTCCTGTACGTTTTAGACGGGCCATCGTGGTCCCGTCGCTAGTTTCGTTAGAATGAATCATACCTCCCATTGTTGTCGGTCGTCTCGGGGGTGTTTTGGCTACATCAAGCTACTTCAGAGCTGGGATGGCGCCTGGTGCGTCGCTAAATGTGCTCCGTTGCTGCAAATCGCTGGGCGCTCTGATTTAATGGTCCTAAATACCCCCGGGCGTTCAGGGTTAAATGGGGGGACCGTAGCCTAATTCAGGTCAAACCTGGGGGGACCTTGAAATGAAAAAGGTTCAGAATCATTGCTAGAGCCGTAAAGATCTTCTCTTATGGGGGTCTCCCTCCCTATACTTTCTAATGGGGACCAGCAGAACGGGGGCCAACAGAACGCATGAAAAAGGCAGCGAAGAAGACCCTGTGAACCCAGAAGTAGTAATCTGCCATTTTCGAGCCACCGGTGCATGGGTCACCTTCTCGTGACCTCATCATAAGCGCTGATATGACCGCAAGGTCGCTCAGATTCTATTTACTGAGCTCCTAACATCGTCCCTCACCTCATATCACCTAAATCTGAGCCTCAATTCAGAGGAAAAACGGCAGTAAAGATCACGCTTGCATTCTATGTGGACGGAGTTTGGGGATTTCGACGAAATCCTAAAAAAATATGATTTAGGCTCAAGACTGTATAGTGTGTGTGTTTGTGTGTGTGTGTGTGTGTGTGCAGTGCACGTGAATGTGTGCGTGTATGCGAACATCTTATACGAGAGCTTTGTGTGCCCGCAAAGAGCCATGTGACCAAACTGTCCTATCGTATGCAAGCCATGTGACCAGAGACTGTCCTATCGTATGCAAGCCATGTGACCAGAGACTGTCCTATCGTATGCAAGCCATGTGACCAGAGACTGTCCTATCGTATGCGAGCCATGTGACCAGACTGACCCTGTGCTCTCCCTGGCCCTGCAGGGCTGGGCTGTGTTAATGTGGCACAGCGACAGCAGAGAACACACTGTGTGTGTGTGTGTGTGTGTGTGTGTGTGTGTGTGTGTGTGTGTGTGTGTGTGTGTGTGTGTGTGTGTGTGTGTGTGTGTGTGTGTGTGTGTGTGTGTGTGTGTGTGTGTGTGTGTGTGTGTGCGTGTGCGTGTGGGAGGCAGCGTGTCTATTTATACCTGTGTCTTGCCTGCCTGCACGACACACCGTACGGTTCATTTCAGCGAGGATGCTTCTTTGATGTGAGAGGGCTGTTGATGTGGTGCTGATTTTGACAGCAAAGTTTAGATTTAGTCCCAGTCTTTTGAATAAAATTCCATTTAGTTTTAATCATACTTTAGTCATCTGACATGTTTTAGTCTAGTTTCAGTTGGCTAGTGGGCACGGTGGCACAGTCGGTATAGTGCTGCGCCTCACAGCTAGAAGGTTCTGGGTTAAATTCCCGTTGGGGATGCTGTGAGCGATGGAGGCGTGTTCTCTCCTCCGTGTCATCAGTGCCCATACCTGAACATGCAGTAATGGTCTCTATACTGCCTCCCCCTGGCCAGCCGGGGCGCCTGATGGAGGGGAAAGGAACTGGTCGGAATAACGTGTTCCACACACGTCGCCCGGCCGGGGAAACTCCCCTGTCGGGTGAAAAGAAGAAGCTTGGACTCCTCATGCATAGAAGGAAGCATGAGGCCAGTCTGCTGCCCCCCCAGGTTGGCAGAGAAAGTGTAGCTTAGTGTAACATTAGATAATTGACACTGGGTGAATTCTTTTTTAATTTTTTTGTTTGCAAAATCGTGGCACAAAAAATATAGAGTTGTTTTTTGTCGACAAAGTGTATTTTGGCTTTCCTTGATGGAGTCGTAATGGCCAATTTTACACTTGGTTTGCATGCTGAAAATAGCCGATCTACAAGCTCACATTGTTGTGAGCCTGTAGATCTGCTATTTTCAGAGCGCAACACCCGAGTGCAACCACACATAAAATTATTTATATAAGTCTTTTAGTTCTACCAGATCTCTTCTCCAATAGTCCCTCCCCTCAAACGTTAGTGTAGATTTAGTTTTGACGGAATTGTCACGTGTATTTAGTCTTAGTTTGAAAAAAGTTAGTCGCAGAAAATTTTTCGTCATAGTTTTAGTCAGTCGACGGAATAGAAGCTGACGACAGGGCGTGTGTGTGTGTGTGTGTGTGTGCGCGTGTGTGTCCCGCAGTGTGTGTCAATGTCAATGCTGTGTGACTCTCATCCTGATCTCTGTCACTTTGTAATGACAGCCCCGGGCCATCCATCCATCTGGCGGTGTGTGTGTGTGTGTGTGTGTGTATGTGTGCGTGTGTGCGGAATTGCCTTCCGTCTGTTAGAAAAGTACTGTATTTGAAGGCCCTAATAAAAGATACTGGTTCTGTTCAGAATAATTGTCTCCTGTCTTTCCTCAAAACAATAAACAATATAAAATGCTGGATAGTGGGCTCGATAAGAACCCAGCTGGATAAGCCTGATCTATAAGGTGATCGTTATCAATAAGAATTAACGTCCCTAATGACACCTTTACCGTGTGCTCACTTTCTCTCTCTGTCTCTCTCTAGCTGGCTCGTCCATCAGCAGTGAGTCTTCTCCAGTGTCATCCCCGGCCACCAACCACAGCTCTCCGGTCAGCACGCCCAAGAGGGGGGGTCCCCTGGTGGGCCCCGGAGGGCCCGTCCTGGTCCCCAGCGGGGGCCACAGTGTGCCAAACACCCCGCCCGTAGTCACCATCGCTCCCACCAAGACCAGCAACGGCCTGTGGAGGAATGAGGGACGCCAGGTGAGACCGCAGACAGACGCACGCACGCACGCATGCACGCACGCACGCGCGCACGCACGCACGCACACAGCTCACGATGTCACTATATTACTGTTTATTTCATTGGCCCGTTTGACTGTCAAGGGTTCAACCTCCAGGAAGAAACCCTAAATACAAAGTTAATACACCATTGCACATAAAAACGACTCCAGGGTGTCTAATGAAGTACTGTCACCTCATAGACGCATGAAAAACTGGAAAAATACAAAAATTGTGGCACTCCTTCTTTAATTTACAAGAAGTCTACACAGTTAGTGAATGTAAAATAATTGTTATTTTGATCAACGTTTGCCTGTTATCTGTCCTATGGTATACCAATGGTATCAATACAGCATGGAATTGTGGACAAAATCCTATCCGACAACATATTCAGAGTTTTGGGTCTGATAGGCTAAATGTCATCAAATGGTGGCTCAAATGCAGAATGAGTATGTGAAAAGGGTAGAAAACCTCTGATGCTCTGTGGATGTGATGTGTGTGGGGCAGTCGGAGCTCTGTGTCTTGTTTTTTTGACCGTCGATGCAACATTTTAATCTCGCATGTCAACACACGCCTTTCTCAGACACCGTATACACACCCCCACATAACACTGACACGCACATACACAGACATGCACGCACATACACAGACATGCACGCACATACACAGCCACACACAGAGGCTCTCGTGGTGGGGATTAGTGCATTTTCCAGCTTGGCCTGTCACCTCTAGCCGTGGCAGAATGCTTCTGGCATATGTACATCTGACATAGCTGGTGGCACTATGAATGGCTAACTCCCCCCTGACACACGCACGCACACACACACACACACACACACACACACACACACACACACACACACACACACACACACACACGCACCCCCACACACACTCTGTCTCTGCTCCCTCTCTCATGGTGCTGGCTGTGTGTTAAACAACGCCAGCTGCCACCGGGCCGACGAGGTGACAGTCTCAACGGCAGCTAACATCTGTGGCCCACCCCCCCCCCCCCCCCTCCCCAGCTATCCTCCCTGCCGCCCCTCCCTCTCCCAACCCTGCAGCCTTTCCTCCCCTCCCCTCCCTCACCACCACCACCACCACCCACCCATCATCACCATCACCCACCACCCACACACCCAACATCATCCTCTTCACCCACAGTCAAGTGCACCCTGTGCCTCGTTGCCCCTACAGGCCCCCTCGCCCTTAACACACACACACACACACACACACACAGAGAGAGAGAGAGAGAGAGAGAGAGAACTGCCTACTTTGATAAGGAGTGGATTATGGATTATGGTCTTGCTTTAAGCCCTTCTTATCTCAGCTCAGGGCTAATGGTCGAGGACGAGCACCGCGCAGTTATGGACAGCAGTCCGACCAACGCCGCCACGGATCACTTTGGCGGTTTTCCCCCCGAGATTGGGGAGAGGGGGTGCGTGTTTGTGTGCGCGTGCATGTGTGTGACTGTGTGTGTGGGAGCGTCCAGGGCCCATTGTTCTCTCTCTCTCTTGCCTGCGGGCCCCAGCTGACCTCCTCTCACCCTCCATGGCCTGTCGCGCATTAGCGGTGATCTCCCAGAGATCAAGGGTCAGCTGGGGCCAGGATGGACCGAGAGAGAGAGGGAGGGAGGGAGAGAGAGAGAGAGAGAGCTCTGTGGTATTGGAAGAGAGCTGTGAAGTGAGGCAGGTGGTGTTAGCTTAATTTAACCCTGTAAGTCGCCGGTTCATATCTGACAGTATATTAAAAAAAAATTAGACCAAATCAATGACGGAGTTCTTGTTGCTATAGCGCCTCCCTATGTACAGCTTTGAGGGTTCGTGTAAACATAAACATTGTTTTGCTACCATCACCTATGACTAGTTTTGAGTGTAAAGTGTAAATGCAAATATCGAAGACACAAGTGAGGATTCTGGCAAATTGTGATTGGCCAGAATGAGATGATGTATTCTGATGATCATACATCCACCTGTGGTTCCTTGAGAGGGTTCCAGGTGGTCCCTAGCTACTTGAGAGGGTTCCAGGTGGTCCCTAGCTACTTGAGAGGGTTCCAGGTGGTCCCTAGCTACTTGACCGTACCGTACCGTACCGTACCGTACAGGGGTCAGGTGGTCTGGTCGGGAGGGGACTGAGCACGTTGCTGGGTGCATTGTTGGGTTTGTGGCGCCTCCGATAGCTCAGGGTGACCCACCCTGTGATATGAGGCGGACAGGAGGGTGAGGACGAGGGGTGGGTGGGCTATGGGGGGTGGGTGGGTGAGAGCATCTCCTCTGTGTTTACACTGTGTCGCTCTGGTGAACGCATGTGGTCACACAAGAGACACAGGGGCCATGAAGGGGACATGCGCACGCACACAGACAGACAGACAGACCGAACGTCCCCTCTCAAACAAAGACAGTTCTGTCTGGCCCTCTGCTTGCTCTTCTAATCACCAGTGAGGAAGGGCCTTTCCCCGGGACAGGAGAGTAACTGACCCATGCTGACATTAGAGTAAGATTTCACTGCCCTGTCACTCATTCATTCTCTCTCTCTCTCTCTCTCTCTCTCTCTCTCTCTCTCTCTCTCTCTCTCTCTCTCTCTCCGTCCCTTGTCCCAACCCCACTTCTGTCTGTCCTCTGTCCTCGCTGTTCGGTTCAGTTAGTTTTTTGCCCTGTGTGTTCGTTGTGGCGCTGCCCTGTGGTCCCCGTTCAGCAGCCCGTGGACTGGTGACCACTGGTTTTTACGATTTTTAAATAGCAGATCAACAAGTGCTATGGCCTTGTAGATCTGCTATTTTTCAATAGCTAAAGTATAACAATGCGTTCCCGTCCAGAATGGGTTTTAACTCAGTCAGAAGGTACAAATGTAAAAGTGTCTCTCTCTCTCTCTCTCTCTCTCTAATGGGTGGAGATGAGGGGAACAAGGCTGAATCAGAGAGGGAGGGACGATGGCTGCATTGGCATTCTGCTTTAATGACTGCAGGAGTCTGCTCCTGCCGATGCCTCTAATTGCTTTTTAATTGGCAATTTGGATTCATGGCTACACCTGAGAGGCGTAAACGAGCAGTGTGCAAAAGCCTCCCCGAGTGGGGCACGGTCGCACAGAGAGCCTCGCTCAGCTGTCTGTTAAAACGCATACAGGAGGTTTTTGGCTTAGTCAAAAGACATAAAGCACAATAACAACAACAACACACGTTAAATTAGCCCTTCGCTAAACCCTACCCCAAAAAAGCGATTGTCCTAGTAGTTTAGCAACCTTTACTATGCAGGTCAAGCTTTCGTCACATCATAGCTGTCAGTGTTATTTTGCATGGACTGTGTTGTTGAACACACCTACAGCTTAACGTCGGGAAGGTTACATGACTGACCCGCCCAGGTGATTGCAATAATACTAATGACCGCAGTCTCACCGTGCAACATGAAAACTCCCATTGGACCTCATTAAAGTTGATTCTTATACTGTTTCTCCCTCTGTCATTTCCTCATATTTCTAGTTTATTGAAATCATGTCATGCACATTTGTCCAGTGCATAGCCTACTGCAGGCCTGGTTGACTAGATTTAGAAGACACTTTGATGCTCTTGGTACTGAAATGACCGATTATTTATGGAGGAATCCCATTATTTAACAAGTCAATTGGAGAGAAGGACAGCTTGCCCTAGCTGTCTCCTCCTCGCTGCTAACGTGCCTATTGGATAAGGACGGGTTGGGGAGGGACTTGGCGAAGGGCTAATTTGATATGCACACAGGTTGTTGCCTCATTCATTCATTTATTGAATGGATGCAGTGGATTCCTGTGACAGTGAGGTGTGTTAGTAAACACCGGCCTCCCTCTAAAAAGATCTTATCAGAGGGATTTAACCTGTATAAATAAAGGTCAAATAAATAAATAAAGAACCTGAGGGAGTCACCAGACGGTGGCTATAAACTATTGCACCGCGCCATCAGTGCCCATACCCGTGGTGGGAAAGGGCCTTTCTGTGTGTTGTCCCCTAGCCTAGGGTAGGTAGGTACCCTAGGGTAGGTAGGTAGTGGTACCCTCACAGAAATCACGCAGTAACCCATGTCTCTAAACGGCCTCCCCCTGGTCAAAAAATGGATTGCAAAATGATGGGATAAAAATTATAAGAAAAAAATAAGAAATTGACCACTTTTACGGCTGCGTCCTTACAGCATCCAAATGTGCTTTTCATCGAGACAGATTATGTCACTCCCTTGGATCCACTTTTTGGATCAGAAAGACCCCGCAGACCCCCATTTGAAAACACATGCCAGGGACCCCCACAAGAGAAGATCTTTACGTCTCTAACCGTGATTATCAAGCTGTTTCATTTCAAGGACCCCCAGTTTGACATGCAGTAGTCTACAGACCCCCATTGAATGGCATTTATATCTCTGAGACCCCAATTTGTATTGTAAAAGCACTGTTAATTTAACTCTTGAGAGTGTACAAATGGAACCAAATGGACCCGATTTACAGTCATATTACTGGCTACAGTGGCTAGGCATCGTTATAGCCTTGTAGACGCTCTGCTAATACATCTTCATGGTGTTTGGGAGAGACGTGAGAAAAAAGGACCCGTGTGTGTGTGTGTGTGTGTGTGTGTGTGTGTGTGTGTGTGTGTGTGTGTGCGCGTACGTACGTACGTGCGTGCATGCGTTAAACAATTCCCGAGATGTATGGATGGGACTAAATGTCTGGTTGTTTCACCACAAATTACAGTGGTAATGTCTGACTCTGGTCTGTGTTAATAGTCAGGTTATGCGACTCCCAGACAGCCACCAGTCAGTCAGTCAGTTTGAGTAGAGAGACAGGCGGGTGTGTGTGTGTGTGTGTGTGTGTGTGTGTGTGTGTGTGAGGAGGGGGCTGCGGCGTCTCCCCTTTTTTCCGGACGGGTCTCTGATTTTGACTTCTTTTGACATATCTGAACCACTTTTCCGGATGGCTGCACATCGAGAGGGAAAGGCCACCAACCCCCCGTCCCCCCGTGCTCATGGAGCCATTAGGAGGGGAGGGGCCTGGGTGGGAGCGAGCTGTATCACAGAGACGGAGGGAGGTGGTCTGAGGGAGGGAGGGAAGATTGCCAGTGTGCCTGGCTGCCCGGTGGAGCGTGACAAACAACAAGGAACAAGCGGTAACACTAGACATAGAGAGAGGGAGAGGGGAGGGGGGGGGGGGGGAGAAAGGGAGACGGTGTAAGCAGAGAGAGTAGAGAGAGAGAGAGGGAGCCCAAAACATTAGAGCCATTTAATATTAGATGTTGGCGCATCAGTGTCAGCCTGGGGTCAGTGGCTCCAGAACAGGAGCTTCTCTCTAAATGGGATTTTGTTTTATCATTCAGTAGAGTTGTCTCGATATCATTTTTTTCAAGAGTACAAGTACTACATTTTTAGTACTCGCCGATACCGAGTACCATACGAGTATACTTTACTTTTGTTGAGTAACCTTGTTACCTTGTTAGCTGTCATTTATGCTTCATTGCATTCGTTGCATTCGTTCAGCCTAGTGTCAATTGGATGTTTTGGTACTCGGGTCAAAGTATCGGGGGCCGGTTTCTGGGTACCGAGTACGGGTACTGGAGGGTGGTATAGGCCCGAGTAACCGATGCCAGTATCGGTATCGGAACAACTCGATCATTCAGCACCCGGTGGCAAGATGGCTGCCGCTTTCTCTCTCTCTAATAATCCCAGGGAACCGCAGAGAGGTTCAATTAGAGGGCCGTGACTCCCCCTCCTCCATCTCTCCACCTCTTCTCCCCCTCCTCCATCTCTCCACCTCTTCTCCCCCTCCGTTGCCCTACTTGACGTACACTCCCCCCCCCACCCCGATAAATAGTTACCTCGTACTCTTTTAGGTCTGTTAAGTTTCGCATTTTGTTTTCCGCGATTGTTGCTTGTTGTGGGCAGAGGGGAAAGCAAAGCTTCAGAGAATGCACTCCCACTGCCTCAGCAGGACGCCTTTGTAGCTCCATAGCAGCGTGCTACAGAGCCCGCTGGCTGTTTGTGTGTGCTGCTCGTGGGATTGGATAAGTGAGCTCAGGCTTGCTGCCAGAGAGGAGAGAGAGAGAGAGAGAGAGAGAGAGACTCACTCTTGTGGACTTTATTGTATGCAGTGGATGTTACTTTGTGGCACACCAGCACACAAACTGACACGCACGCACGCAGACACTGAGATCAAAGTCAACATCTCAGTAGACACACTGGGGTTGTAGATTGGCCAGCGACACATCACATCCTCATCCGTCACTAGAACAATAACGCCGTTCCTTGTTGGTATCTAAGGAGGCTTAGCTGTTCTCTCTATGCCCTGATATCTGTCTTTGTTGCTCTCCTCCATTTTATGTCCTCATCAGAGAGAGCTTCTTGATCGCTCTGTTTCACAGGGAGGTGTGTATGTGTGTGTGTGTGAGAGAGAGAAAGATAGAAAGAGAGGGGAGTATGGTGCCTGGAGGGGGGGGGGGGGGGGGAGATTCTCCACAAACAGGCCTATTCTATCGTCGTCCCCGCCCCCAGGATGGGCTCCATGAGTGTGGACAGCCGTATCGGTCACAGAGCCCTGCGGAACAATGACTAATAAAGCCTCTCTCTCTTGGTCTCTCTGCAGGCTGACTCAGGGCCACGTGGGGCCAGTAGAGAGCGTCTGGGGGCAGAGGGGGCCCTCTCTGGGCAGGATAAGGGCGGCCCCTCGGTCCCTGCACACCTCCTGGGAAACCCCTATGCCTTTGGCCTCACTCCCGGGGCCGTCATGCAGGACTCGCGCTTCCAGCCTCTCAAGTGAGTATGAACTGGATTAATACCCATCGTTAAAAACACTTTCACCCTGGCATCCCCGAAAGATTGCAAACAAATATTTTAAGAAATGTATCACATGGCGAAAATAGCAGATCTACAAGCTCACACACTGTTGCAACGGGAGGCGTTGTGAGCCGCTATTTACATTATTCATCGTAGGACAAAGTATATAGGGCTTAAGTGGTCGACACTTAAGTGGTCGACAAGTAATCACCCCGAAGTGGGGTGATTACTACCCGAATACGTACTTCCGTTTCCCCCGCTCTCCTCGCTCTAGTCTATGCATGCGTGAGCATGTTCCGTGCGTGCGGGGGAGAGCAAGGCGTTGCCTAGCAACCGGCTCAGGACAAAAAGTTACGTTTTTTTTGCGGTGCCGTTTCAGATCCATATAAAGCGATATAAAACGTATGTGTATATATATATTATATATATATATATACACGTCACTCACAGACAACAGATGGCTATTAAAACACGTATATACGTCAATAGCAGACAATGTGTTTTAAGTGTCACTAATTTGTCTTGATGGTGCTGTTGTGTCTGTCTGGTGAGAGAGGCATTGACGTAATACTCCTATCCTATACCCTCCATCCATGCTTTCCTTCCCACGTTTAATTCAGTGTTCATTGTGTTGACTAAGACTAAAAGGCTTAAGGTTTTTGATATTTAGACTAGACTAAGACGAAACAATTTAACGAGACTAAATAGGACTATAAGACTAAATGGTGTGATATTCAAAAGACTAAGACTAAATCCTTTCTGGCAAAATTAACATTGCATTAAGACAAAGGGCATCCATGCTAAATCTCATATCCCTGAACCATTTTTTTTATTACTATTTTGAATAGTTTTTGAATAGTAGCCGATCTAAAGCGACACGTTGTGAACTTGTAGTTTGGCTATTTTAACTATTCAAAAATCATGTCAAAATAGTAAAAAAAAAAGGCAAAGAAGTTTAGGCATAAGGGGTTTTAGCATGGACGAAAATAGAGACCTAAGACTAAAAGATTAAGGATTTAAATATTTAGTCGACTATATAGACTATCAATTTCAGAAGACTAAATGGCACTAATGCAAAATGAGTTTGTCAAAATAAATGTCCCCTGTGCTCTTCCCTCAGTCTGCCCAGGCAGTTGACCCACGGCGTGCCGCCCGGGGGCGTGCCCGAGGAGTACCTGCGTGGTTTCCGGCCCTACGCCACGGCCGAGGACGCCCTCCGGATGCCCTCGTTGCCCCTGGGCCTGGACCCCGCCACCGCAGCGGCCGCAGCAGCCTACTACCACCCCGGCTACCTGCCCCACCCCTCCTTCACGTCCTACAGGTGAGCTAAGCAAAGCAAAGCAAAGTTACTATATTTACCCAGGGTAACTGGACTAAGCTCAAGAACTTGTTTACAGCCAGGCCCTGCTCATAGAACATTTCATGGTAGGGGTTCAATGCCTTGTCCAAGGGCACTTCAGCGGTGGTAATTTTAACGTGCCGGTCTGGGGATACGAACTAGCGACCTTCCGATATCAAGACCGCTCCGCAAACCGTTTGGCCACCGCTGCCCTGCTACCTATACCTGCCCCAACCCTCCTTCACCCTTTTCCCCTTGCTGCATATGATGCTTTCCTGTTTTTTGTTATAGAAGTGTAAGTGTATTTGTACGTCTCTAAATGTTCTGATGAATTGAAAATGGTGGACCCTGTTGTAAACAAGTGTCATGCTTTTATCATGGTGTCGTCCACAGTTAACAGTCTTTGTATTGACTTGTGCTTTCGTCTGAAACGTACCCATTCTGCATACTGTTAATACATAATCAATCAATCAATCAAAACAGGTGAGCTGCTCTGCATGGGGATTCCTTTGTTACAGACCCCCAGCATCTTTATAGCACACTACTAGACACGCCTCCAAGCTGTCAATATAAGGCATGGCTTGCAGCGCCTCTTGCATCCTAGATGCGGACGTACCCTATAGTGTGTGTGTGTGTGTGTGTGTGTGTGTGTGTGTGTGCATGCATCAAGAGAGAGGGGTGGGTGGGTGGGGGTAGGGGGGTGATTGTTGCTTGCTTCGGGGCTGCGAGACAGCCTGCGTGCCCCCAGTCTGTCAAGCTAGCGGGATCTGAGGCCTGTAGTTGTATAGCACCCATCACACACTGTACTGTAATGGAGTTAATGAGAGGATGTTCCATTCTCTGTGAACCATGCATGGCGCACGCACACACACGCACACACACGCACGCACGCGCACACACACGCATAGATGGATGAGGTTTTATCTGACAGAGCACGTCTCGTCACAGAGAGATGGAGGAGCCTGTGTGATGCAGCCTCTGTCAGAGAGAGATGGAGATAACTCAGGTTAATGGAGGAATGAACACCACAGCGCTGTCACCGCAGGGCAAGGCATCACGCCGTGGCCTTTTCTCCTGACGTCTCCGTCAGTGAAGTTCTCATTCGCCACGACTGATTTCATGTCATTTTGGATTCTGGGGAGGCCAGCATTTCTTCTGTTTAAACATATAAGCGAATAAGCCAAAGCAGTCTGTTCTTATTTAAAAAATTGGAGCATTTCTAGTATGCAAACTATAGGATTATGTGCAGAAGTATCTTCCATAAAACCCTATGGTCTCGGATATTTAATATAAAAATCAGGCGTTAAAGCTGTGATTTCTTCACCTGATTGGCAGTATATGACTAAATATCACTAAAACATCATAATTGTATTTACATATTGTGTTAATTGTTTAGGGAACGGCAGCAGTAGTGTGTGGGGTCACACTGTTTCATGTCATAATATATTATTGTGATTTAATCCAATGCATCTTTCTCTCTCTCTCTTCTCTCTTTCCTCCCCCCCCCCCCCTGATCTCCCACAGGATGGACGACCCGTTCTGTCTCTCGGCGCTGAGGTCGCCCTTCTACCAGCTGCAGGGAGGGGGCGGCATGCCACCGATGCACCCCTCGGCCGTTCACATGCATCTGCCCGGGGTGCGCTACCCCGGAGACCTCACGCACCCCTCGCTGTCCGTCCTGCAGTCCGAGAGGATCTCTGAGAGGTAAGGTTCTCACACGCACACGCGCGCGCACACACACACACACACACACACACACACACACACACACACACACACACACACAGACACTCAGGTTTGTATATCATCGCAGTCAGTCCCGCCCCCTTTATGACGACGACAGACCCAGGAAATAATTCCCCATGCATTTTTCCCATAGGATCCCACTAGCAGCAGTTGTCCGTTTATCACTAACACAACCTCAAACGTCCAACACATTATACAATTAATTACTCACCTAATGCTGCACCTAATGCAGGTTCCATGTTTAATTCCAGCGTGTGTAACCTACATGTTTAAGTGACAGATAGTTTTCATATTATGGTCGCTAACGTGGTTTACAGCTGAGCTCACCATAACAGTTTTAAAAACTGTCATCGTAGCTTGTTTACAACTGAAGCTGTGTGCTTGTATATCAGGTATTTTTCAGTGCAAGACACAAGCGCACAACTATAATTCAGGCATTACGTTTCCTCTCTAATCCCTAAAGCTAACTTCTAAATGCCTAATCCTAACTCTAACGCCGAGTGGAATCTTTACCTTGTAATTGTAAACCTCTAAACATAAAACCACCATTTCTCTTGTGAGGACCAGGAAATGTGTCTTCATGATGGCTATTTCTCAAATTCTAGTATACTGTCTTGTGTGAGGACCAAGTATACTAATGCACAAACACGCACACACACACATATTATATGCACGGGAAAACGCATGCATTGCAACGATGCCGTGTCCCCGTTCCTGCCCATTTTGGGCGGGAACCCCTGTTAGCCTACATTATGTTATGCTTTAGCTATTGAAAAATAGCAGATCTACAAGCTCATAGCGCGCCACTGAGTGTCGCGCTACGAGCTTGTAGGTCTGCTATTTTTGAAGAATCGTGAAAAGTGACATGAAAGTGTTTGAGAACGACTGACATAAAAAAAACATATTTTTCAAGAAAACAGTCAGGATTTAGAAGACATTTGTAGAATCGTCGCCAGGTCAAAATGGATTCATGAAGCAACACATCGCTCTTTGTCTCTCTCTCTCTCCCCCCCACCCTGTTGTCGTTCGCCCCCTCCCCAGGCTGCAGATGGAGGACGAGCTGCGGCAGCGCGAGCGCGAACGAGAGCGCGAGCGAGAGAAGGAGAGGGAACGCGAGGCCGAGAGGGAGAAGGAGCGCGAGAGGGAGCGCGAGAGGGAGCGGGAACGCGAGCGGGAGAAGGAGCTCGAGCGCGAGAGGGAGCGCGAGCGCGAGAGGGAGCGCGAGAGGGAGAAGGAGAGGGAGAGAGAGCGGGAGCTGGAGAGGCAGAAGGAGCGGGCGCAGAGGGAGAAGGAGCTGCAGGTGTCCAAGGCCATGGAGAGCCACTACCTGGCCGAGTTCCACGCCATGAGGGCAGCAGGCCAGGAGGACCGGGCGGCCACCAAGCCCGAGAGACTCACCCCCAATCGGACCGGTATGATACAGTATAGAGTAATGGTGGAATTTGGGCATTTTGTTTTGAAGTTTCAGTTTGAGTTTCTGAACCGATCATAGCGTCGCATCCCTTCAGGCGATGCATGGGCCGGTAGCTCTGCTACGTGCACACAGCACGCACGACGCATGGACTTTGTTTGTTTACAAGCCAGACAGTCGACCAGCTCTACCAGTTTACTGCTGTGTGGCTTTATTCTAAACTAAACTATCTTCAGATACAATACTAAAGTAGTAGTTCTACTAATCAAAACCAGCTGCATTTGGACGGACGCGCAGCAATGGGAATCAAACAGGTGAATGAAATCAAGATACATAATTATGAAATATGATGACCACGGATATGGTCTAAAAGTGTGACAATGTAACCTGTCTGGTTAGATAACAAAGGGCTATTTCTTTGAGCGTTGGTGCCATTTCCCAGAGCAACGGCTACATACAGGGAGTTCACACCAGGCCATCACTGTTCATTTCTACTTTTCTGCAAGCTGAAACAATGTAGTAAAATATGGTGGAGGTGAATGAGTAGTAATCTCAGCAATTCCGGCTGGCACAAGTTAGCTACCATCTGTGGCCAGAAATTAACCCATTTAGGCCTGGCGTCGAAATTAAAAAACATTCTTCTGAATCCTAACAGTTTTATGAAATACCTATGTTTCTATATCAGTGGTGCTCAATATTTCATGTCAAGGACCCCAAACATTATATGTAACAGGCCACCGACCCCCATCTGAAAATATGTTGTCCCAGGGACACCCCCAGAAAAACGATTTGAGTTAAAAACGCTCTAAGAATATATTCAAAGATTTGCGCCACATCACGGTAAAAAAAAACAAGCTCGTAGAGCGGCACCGAGTGCCGTGCTACGAGCTTGTAGATCTGCTATTTGTTTCTCAAGTATACCATAATGCTTAAAACACCAAAAGGGGTTCCGTCTAGAATGGGTTAATATACTGACACACTGGCCTGTCTTTTGTCCCCACCACCACCAGACAGAATGGGTTAATATACTGACACACTGGCCTGTCTTTTGTCCCCACCACCACCAGACAGAATGGGTTAATATACTGACACACTGGCCTGTCTTTTGTCCCCACCACCACCAGACAGAATGGGTTAATATACTGACACACTGGCCTGTCTTTCGTCCCCACCACCACCAGACAGAATGGGTTAATATACTGACACACTGGCCTGTCTTTTGTCCCCACCACCACCAGACAGAATGGGTTAATATACTGACACACTGGCCTGTCTTTCGTCCCCACCACCACCAGACAGAATGGGTTAATATACTGACACACTTTCGTCCCCCCCACCACCAGACAAAACCAAAGAGCCCGGCTCCCTCGCGGCTCCCAAGCCAATCCCGCCGGGTCTTCACTCGTCCGCCATCGTCCAACCGCATCACGCCGCCGCCGTGGTCCCCGGCCTGGTCTCGGTCCCCGCCCACCACGTGGGCGGCCTCTACATGGGCGTGCCCGGGGGGGCGGGGCTCTCGTCGGCCCTGCTGCTCCAGAGGACCAATGAGGAGGAGCGCTGGCTGGCGCGGCAGCGCAAGCTGCGCCAGGAGAAGGAGGACCGTCAGTACCAGGTGTCGGAGTTCCGCCAGCAGGTGTTGGAGCAGCACCTGGACCTGGGCCGGACCGCCGACGGAGCACCGGAGCACCGCACGGAGGCTCACAGGTTAGAGCACGCACACACACACACACACACACACACACACACACACAAACGCACACGCACTCACATTTACATTGATTTACACTCACACCGACTCACACTGACTGACTTATCTTTTGAGGTCATTGCATTTACTGATTCCATATCCTCTTACCTTTAAGAGTTTTATACCACAGCCCCATATTATGAGGGAATTTTTTTGGCAGCACCTTCCCATAGTACCCATAGTTTGAGAAGCACCTTCCCATAGTACCCATAGTTTGAGAAGCACCTTCCCATAGTACCCATAGTTTGAGAAGCACCTTCCCATAGTACCCATAGTTTGAGAAGCACCTTCCCATAGTTTGAGAAGCACCTTCCCATAGTACCCATAGTTTGAGAAGCACCTTCCCATAGTACCCATAGTTTGAGAAGCACCTTCCCATAGTTTGAGAAGCACCTTCCCATAGTTTGAGAAGCACCTTCCCATAGTTTGAGAAGCACCTTCCCATAGTTTGAGAAGCACCTTCCCATAGTACCCATAGTTTGAGAAGCACCTTCCCATAGTTTGAGAAGCACCTTCCCATAGTTTGAGAAGCACCTTCCCATAGTTTGAGAAGCACCTTCCCATAGTACCCATAGTTTGAGAAGCACCTTCCCATAGTACCCATAGTTTGAGAAGCACCTTCCCATAGTTTGAGAAGCACCTTCCCATAGTTTGAGAAGCACCTTCCCATAGTTTGAGAAGCACCTTCCCATAGTTTGAGAAGCACCTTCCCATAGTTTGAGAAGCACCTTCCCATAGTAGCCATAGTTTGAGAAGCACCTTCCCATAGTACCCATAGTTTGAGAAGCACCTTCCCATAGTACCCATAGTTTGAGAAGCACCTTCCCATAGTACCCATAGTTTGAGAAGCGCTGCCCTAACAGATGCATGCACACCCAAGGCAAGGCAATTTGATTTGTTCAGAAACATCAAGCAAAGGAGACAACACAATAATAAAGGCTATAAAGCTTAACCCTACTCTAATCCTGACCGCTAACCGTAACCCAAACAAACCCCTAATGTTAAACTCAAACTGGGGAAACCATTTTTAATCAACCCATTGTCCAGAACTTGTCCGGAAATGTTACCTATATATATATCAGGGACACACCCGCCCGAAACGAGCAAGACGGTCGAGCAGCATTGCAGGCATTTTTGGTTATACATCCCAAGGGATGTATTTTACAGATGATTGTGTACAAAGACAGACTCTCTCTGATGGAAGCAGTGGTAGCTCTGTAGACCAGCCATACTCGTAAGCTTTGCAGGCTTCAGAAGTGTGTTTGTCAGCTCACTGAAAGAAAAGAACATACCCTCCCTGTCAGAATCCTCCCATCTGCTCTATTTCTGTCCCCGCTATACCTTCCAGCACAGACAAGCAGACAGACCACAGCGTTTAGCCGCAGAGTCAGGCTGTAAGGCAGGCTCCCGACGGCTCGTTCTCTGGGCCGTGTGGCGGATGAGGATTTTAAAAACAGGCAGCAGCAGCGAGCAGGACGGCTCAATAAGATACACAAAGGCTAATTCTCGGCTAATCCTCTCAACCTTGCACAGCATAAGCTTTCTGCTTACCCTGCTTTGTGCGAGAGAGAGGGGGGGGGGGGGGGGAGATATTGTGAAGTTAGGTTTAATGATTGGGGTTAATGCTGAACTGGTACTGCAGGGGACACGCAACACAACACAACACACACAACACAACACAACACAACAGCTATCAGTAACAGTCCAGTCTAATCACTGCCCACAGGCTACCGATTGCAGATAGAGCACAGCACACACACACATACACTGACTCCAATGTGCACACAAAACAGGAGGCAGTGGCAGTAATGCGATTGGTCAGGCCCGGCCTGTGCTCACTGCCAGGTTTGATTTGGAACGAGCGGCCTGGACAGAGTGTTTGTCTATTAGAGCGCTCAGTCCGTCTTTCTGCCTCGCGTGGTCGCTTTGAGCTACCGTCGTACGCCGGTGAAAAGCTCACGGCACGTCGCGTCCATGTTGTGATGTGAGCTTATAGATTATTGTTGCATTATTATTGTTGGGTCAGATCAACACATCCGCCTGGGTGACGGCAGACTGCTGGGCGAGCGATGGCGCTTTGTCATGGGTTGGTCAGATCAACATATGGAATGTATTCTGTACTGGCCATAGATGGAGCATGTCTTGAGTGTACAGGGTTTGCTGAGGTCAGATGAACATGTCAGAAAATGTCAGCTCCATAAAGATCTAAGGGTTTGAGGTTTGAGGTCTGAGTTGCTGGCCGACTCCATATATGCAGATCTAGGTGATGATCCAGACTTTTCCATGTATGATTATCAGGGGTTAGAAGCAGCTTGGACTCCTCATCCATAGAAGGAAGCATGAGGTCAGTCCGCTGCCCCCCCCAGGTTGGCAGAGGAATTGTAGCACCCAGGGTTACATTAGATAATTGACACTGGGTGAAAAAATGGGTTACAAAATTGTGGGATAAAACATTTAAAAAAAGGCATGATGTCACGATGCATGACCATATATGGAGGTGTGGTGTCATGATGCATGACCATAATATGGAGGTGTGATGTCACAAGGCGTGACCATATATGGAGGCGTGACTAAAACACAAGAGATGCAGGTCTCTGTTTCAGAGTGAGAGCCTCTCTCTTCCCTACCTTTCTAACCATGTGTATGTCAGTTCTGTTTCTATCTGTCCATCAAGACGATCTCCACCATTTCACCCTGCCCTTCCTTCTGTGGACCCTTCTCTGAACTCGCTCTCACTATAGTTGTGCGTGCGACCGTGCGTGCGTGCGTGCATGCATGCTAAAAGGGCCTGGCAGATCAAAGGCAGCCCCAGTGTGTTTGGAGGACAGCGTTAGCCTGCCTTCGCCACATACTCACTTTGCTCTGGGCTGCTCTGCCTGGGCCTGATAACACCACTTCACTCTCACACACACACACACACACACACACACACACACACACACACACACACACACACAGACACACACAGATGGACAGGAAGGAAGGAAGGGAAACACTGTTTGTTTATACAGTATGTGTGTGCCTCTGTATTGTGCGTGGCGGGGGGGAGGGAGGGAAGCCATATTTCTTGCCCATGAAAGACGTACAGGTGTGCTGTGCATTGTAACGGATGGCCAGAGCTTGACCTCTGCTTGTCCCCCCTCCCCCCCCCCCCCTCTCTCTCTCTCTCCTCGTCTTGGCACAGATCCATACCAAATCACCACGACTCGGCCGGCGGCCGCGACCTCCACCTCCACCTGGGCGCCCCGCCGCCGCTCATCTCCCCCAAACCGTCCCAGCCGCCACCCCACCACCACCACCGTGACCCCTCGCACCCCCCTCCTCCGCCCCCCACCACCCTGTGGAACCCGGCCTCCCTCATCGACAGCGCCTCGGACTCGTCGAGACGCGGCGGCCACGCCGAGCCTCTCTCGGGCTTGGGCCACTACGAGCTGGCTCCCTCGGGGCTCGGCCACTACGGCGGAGGCCCCCCGTCCTCCATGAAGCACGAGGACGGGGTGCTGCGGCGGCGGGACCCCCTGGAGAAGTACCCCCCGCTGAGGGGCCCCCCGCCGGCCTCGTCCCTCGACGGGCACAGCACCTTCCTGGCGGAGCTGGAGAAGTCCACGCAGTCGTTCCTGAGCCAGCAGCGTGCGTCTCTGTCCCTGCCCAGCCAGTACGGGGAGCTGGGGGGGGGCAGCGCCAAGGGGGGCAGCGCCACTGCTGCTGGGCTGAAGGGCTTCCAGGCATACCACCACCAGGTAGGCTTTTTGCCATTATGGTGATAAATATTGTGATAAAAAGGCCTCGACCGTATGCCTTTTCAGAGATATCGTATATATGTTGTGATACAGTAAATGCGCATTCTATGATTTGCAGTTCTATACCTTAATGTTATGCTGTTGTAGAATGATGGTTTCTTTAACCCATTTTGACCTGAGATCAGATTCTATAAATGACAGTTTTCTGAAAAAGCTATGTTTCTATGTCAGTCGTTCTTCGATTTAAAAAAAATAGCAGACCTACAAGCTCGTAGCGCGCCACTCTAGCCACTTTAGTCTGTGTTTCCTTGTAGGTGGTTGCACTGTTAAGTGTCTTGATCAATAACCCTAAAATATATATCGCAATAATATCGTGTATGGTGATACTGCTTGAACAAATGTCGTGACATTTTTTCCATATCGCTACCACCACCAGGGGCCCACCGGCAGACATTGTCAGGTGTTGTCGGGGGTGGGCGCGGCGGGACTCCCCTGTGCGTCGGGGCAGCAGCAGGTTTCGGCCGACGCGGCCCTGATCTACGACGACTTCCTCCAGCAGCACCGCAGGCCTGTCAGCAAGCTGGACCTGGAGGAGAGGAGGAGGAGGGAGGCCCGGGAGAAAGGTACGGCTACTGCCGGGAAAACCCGCTTAACGCACTGGGTTTCACATCAAGGCCCATTATTAATTTAGACATTCGATGACATTTAGCCTCTACCCAAAAATAAAGAATATTTTGTTATCGTTGGATAATATGTTGTCTGTCGACAATTCCATGCTGTATTGATGTTGGTACAATAGGATAGATCACAGGCAAATCAAAATAACAACTATTCTACATTATTTTACATTCTAATTGTGTATACTTCTTGTAAACTAAGTAATGCAGATTCTTAACAATAATAAGAAACCAAATGGACCCGCAAGGGAGTTAAAGATCTAAAAGGTCCCATTTGGTTACCAGACTCTCCATCATTTAGCCGGGGACCACCGCCTGGAACCCCCTCAAGGACCACTGGTGGAGTACTTTTTTTTCCCACCACTGGTAATAAAGTGGTGTGAAAGTGTCAGCGCTGACCCCTGCTGTGTGTGGTGTGCATTGCAGGTTACTACTACGAGCTGGACGACTCGTATGACGAGAGCGACGAGGAGGAGGTGCGAGCTCACCTCCGGAGGGTGGCGGAGCAGCCCGCACTCAAACTGGACGACTCCACCCAGGTAAACACCACCCTTAGAGTATATCATATCCTCTCCTCCCATTCACTTGCATCAAGTTGCTCACCTCAGCGCATGAGGCCATTTCACCCCTTCTTCCGGGAATGGAACAGAGTGCATTCTGGGTCGGAATTACTAACTATTTGATTGCTTTTTCTTGCTTATTCTTTTTTGCTGTGCTTGCTGTGTTTTTTGTTGTTTTGAATGTTACACTATCTATGCTGCTGCATTGTCTGTAAGGAGGCCAAACAAAAATAAGTTTTACTCTTATATACCTGTACACAGGATGTAACAATAAAGTACAACCTTGAACCTTGACCACCTAAATGAGACACATGCTGTCAGTGGTTCCTACTGAGGTAGTTGGTTCCACAGTTTGGGAACAATAACTTTGAGAGCCATATTGTTTGTATATTTTCAGAACTTACACTCAGAGTCTAAGTACGAAAGGTAGAGTGGAATGAATAGAAGAGCTTCTGGACAGCCCAGGGTCCCTTTTTATAAACAACCAATATATGTGGTTTAGTGGACAGAGTCAAACAAGGAACTACAGTATAAGAATAATTCATCTGACAGGCAACCAACAGGTGAGAGGCTGGCTTCCTATTCCTAAGAATATAGATGATTTGCGGCACATTTTCACAATTTTTCAAAAAATGGCAATCTACAAGTTCATAGTGCGGCACTCAGTGCCCCCTTATGAGCTTGTAGATCTGCTATTTTCCAACAGCTAAAGGATAACATAATGCTTAAAACTCCAAAAGGAGTTCTCGCCCAAAAAGGGTTTAGAAACGACGGCTATGGCAGTCTCCGGCAACCGGAAATGGATCAGTGCTCGATGCATAAACCTGCTTGCCGTTGCAGCCGTTCCTATCGGCAGAACCTACACTTACACGTAGTGTCTACAACGCCATGTCATAACCATGTTTATTGAAATTAGCTCTCATACATTTTCACCTCTCTTATGCTGTGTAATGTGTTGACAAGCGCATGTAAGAATTAAGCAATATCGGCAAGTTAGCTGATGCGCAACGGGATGTTAAAAAAAAAACAAGTGTTTATGTTTGACACATGCTGCATAGACGCGTCACCATGGGAACCAAAACTGGAGGGGAACCCGTCGCCGACTGTTTGTTTAATGATTTTGACTGCTACGGTGACAGCGTCATAGTCGCCGTACTTCTGCCTAGTGGAGACGTCCTGAAAACCGCCGCTGCTTAAAGTCCCTAATGACTCCTTGTGGTTCCCTATGAAGCTGGAAAACACGTGCACGCACACACACATACACACACACACACACACACACACACATCAATAAGCTTTGGGCTTATCAAGCCTGTTATCGAGCATAGCGATAAACAATCAAGACAAGAGGCGATAAAGAAATAAGTTTAATCACCTGGCACAAACATGTCAGTCTAAAAGTGTATTGATACCTGCCAACCAGCGCTGCCAGGGTAAACAACATTACGCTTTTAAAGTGACGGTACACATATTAACCAGTTAACAGTTTCTTCAATGTTTTTTTCCAAAAGTAAATAGGTTAATTGCCGTCTGTTAGAAAAGTACTGGTTCTGTTCGGAATTTATTGTCTTCTTCCGTCTTACCACAAAATAACAGGAAATGCTCGATTGTGGGCTCGATAAGAACCCGGCTCGTTAAGCGTGATTGATAAGGTGCTCGTCATCAATAAAACATGAACAAGCTATATCCCTAAGAAAGACTCCGTATAGTGACGTGACGCCTCCCTTTCCCCCTCCCTCGCTCTGTCCCCGTAGAAAGTGGACTTCCTGGGAGTGTTGGGCCTGACCACGGTGGGACGGCGCGACCAGCTCGTGCAGCAGAAGAGGCGCAAACGGAGGCGCATGCTCCGGGAGCGCAGCCCCTCCCCGCCCGCCCCGCCGCACGCCAAGCGCACCCCTCCTCCTCCGCCCCCCGCCCCGCTCAGCACGCGCTTCACCCCGGAGGAGATGGACCGGGACGGGCCCGAGCTGGAGGACAAGAAACGCTTCCTCACCATGTTCAGCCTGTCCCACGTCACTGTGCAGCAGAGGAGAGGTAAGAAGGGCAGATTCACGCAGAGTCCGTTTGATTCAAACTGTTGCCCGAATGCAATGATTTCACATTGGCCTTGATTCCTTCCGCAACCCGAATAAACTTAATTCAGTAGTATTCAGTGCTTTCACATTGCTTCCATCCTTATCTGAGTACACTTCAAACGGTCATGACAGTTTTCTGTGCTAATACGTTTAAAAGAGTCAAAGACATGAACTCTCTTAACAAGCAAACGAAAGGCTTGGAAATCCGATGAGGCTGTGTGTGTGTGTGTGTGTCCATTATCTATTTTATCCCCTTTATTCTGACCTTGTTTATGGTGAGAAAGCCTACTTGTTGTATTTCACACAAGTAGCCTACTCAATTGGGGTTAATGAATCCCATTTTGGCGAACTGAAAGAGCTCTCGCACTGTGCACTAAACACTCAAACACCAACTGTATACACTTGATGCAGATCTAATATGTAGGCCATCACATTCAAAATGGCGCCGGTAGGCGTGACGGCCTACCGTGACGCCAGACTTGCATTCCCTATTGCCATCAATTTCCCAAACGCCATGACTCCGTCCTCTCCAGCGTTTAGCTCCCTCCGAGGCCTACTAGGTAGTCGTATCCCAGTTCAGCTCACCGCCACCGCTGAACTCTCTGTCTTGTCTAACATGCTCCACTTTCTCATTAGCATGTGGATTCTGCCCTGAAGGAGTTTCATGTAGGGTCACACAACAGTCATGTGTGAACCTCCAGTCACACTTTATTATACATGACATACATTACAAAGCCAGCGAATGCATAATGCATTACCCCTTTTTCTAGTGTTCTACTTTGTTCATTGCGGTTCTGTACGCACACACACGCACGCAGTAGACACGCATACACACGACACTGGGAGTGGTGGTAGCGGTAGGCTTACAGTGATCCTAGTGTAGTCCCTTGATTCACTGGGCGATGCACAGTGAATCAGCCTACCCACACTGTTGGGAGGAGGACCTCAACGTCACACACACACACACACACACACACACACACACACACACACACACACACACGCACACACACCCATTGCACAAACACCTTCCGTGTCTAAGCAGAGGTAAGCACAGTCGGTGCTTATGAAATGGTGGATTAGCTACAGACGGATGGGGACAAGCAAAGGCTACAGAGATTTTGCAAGTGATGTTTGTTTTCCGTCTGTCTCGCTCTCACAGATAATGAAAGGGTGGTGGAGCTGCTTCAAGCTATCAAAGAAAAGAGTGTAACGTTGGATACCATCAGACACGCCCCCCATCCGCAGTGTAAGAGCCCTCTAGCACACAACTCTGGTAAGAGACCTAACCTGTGCTTCATCAGTGTTTAGTACGTTTCTGTCCAAACGTTAAGTCAATCTCCAAAAGCGGGGCTCTTTTTTCCAGCTACTAATGTGAATATATAATATTCTGACAAGGGCACAACAATATTACATCAACATATTTTTAAATGGCTGTTCCACTGCAACATTATCCAACGTACACTAACTAGTCAATTAGCCCTTCGCTAAACCCCACACCAAAAAGCTCAACCCAATGCCAATCCATATAGTTTAGCAACCGTTTCTATGCAGGACAAGCTTTCGTCACCTCATAGCTGTCAGTGTTATTTTGCATGGACTGTGTTGTTGAACACACACAGCTTAACGTCGGGAAAGTTACACGACTGACCCGCCCAGGTGATGGCAATAATACTAATGACCGCAGTCTTACCGTGCAACATGACAAATCCTGTCGGGCGGTCGTTAAAGTTGATGTTGCATTCTGTTTCTCCCTCTGTCATTTCCTCGTATTTCTAGTTTATTTAAATAATGTCATGCACATTTGTCCAGTGCATAGCCTACTGCAGGCCTGGTTGACTAGATTTAGAAGACATTTGTCCAGTGCATATAGCCTACTGCAGGCCTGGTTGACTAGATTTGGAAGACATTTGTCCAGTGCATAGCCTACTGCAAGCCTGGTTGACTAGATTTAGAAGACATTTTGATGCTCTTGGTTCTGAAATGACCGATTATTTATATGGAGAAATCCAGTTATTTAACATGCATCTCAATGGGGGAGAAGGACAGCTTGACCTGTCTCCTCGCTGCTAACGTGCCTATTGGACAAGGACAGGTTGGGGAGGGATTTAGCAAAGGGCTAATAGAGGGTATGCGCATGCTTAAAGTGAATGGCACATCGAGTGGCAAAGCAACATGCAAAGTGAGTTTAACATTGTTAAACGTTGTTTAATGCAATCAAATAGGACTTTTCTGTTTGGATGTATGGACTGTCAAGGCCAGAAAGTAGTTTTTTGCCACTCAGTAGGCGTTCCTGCATAACTTCCTGGTTTGATGATGATGTCACGTGCATACCCTCTATTCTGCTCCTGTTATACAGTAGCATTTGATACATTTTCCTTCACCACCAGCATGTCATCAACTCGCTTCGAAACGGGTGGATAAAACACGACTACAACTATGTCGTAATGTGCATCTCCATTTGTGTCCACAGACCCTGCCACCGAGCAGCCTGCCAGCGAATCGGAAGAACACCCCAGTGCCAGACCACACAGCCCCTCCTGGCATCGGCCGGCGTCCCCCAACGGCCACACGAAACCCCTCATGGACACACTGAGACCAAAGGAACCCCCTGCTCCGAGCGTCCACCCCGACAAGGCCCGGGGGCCGCCCGGCGAGGGGCCCACGTCAAAGAGGAGCTCCATCCTGCTGAACAGCCTGCGGCCCGCCCCGCATCCCCTGCAGCCCAAAGAGGGCCACGGCCTCCTGAACGGACGCACCAAGCCCTGGGACAGCTTCACGCCGGAGGAGTTCGCCCAGCAGTTCCACGAGTCTGTGCTTCAGTCCACTCAGAAGGCCCTGCAGAAACACAAAGGTAGAGCATATGACCTACACTTATTATTTCTTATTATTCCATCAATGCATTTGTTCAATTAATCGTTATTTATTATTATGTATTATTATGGATGGAAAACAGTCCACATTTCTATGCCATACCCGTATATAGCCGTTCTTAGTGCAGCACTCATTGTGTCTATGATGGCAGTACTATGATCGTATGGATTACATCAACGATCTCCATATATAGGCATAAAATAAACACAGACGCATTGACAGATACAGAGTTAGACACACAGACATAGTAGATGTGGTGAATGTATTTATTGGTAGATGGACTACATCTGATGAACCACTTTGGTACAGGTTTGGGTCGTATAGTTACTAGAGACCAGCGGGTGGCAGATTTAGCCACGGTTGTCAATTCAATAATATTATAAATTAATATTGGATAAACCGTGGGTGAAATAAATGAATGGCATCTATCTATATGCTTATAGCTTTTAAAACGCACAAAATCACGACGTGCTTGCATTAGTAGTATTTTAATATTACATAAATTTCCATGATCTGGCACAAATTAGTTACTATGAATTACTAATTCATAGTAACTAATTGTACTAATTAGTAATAGTACTAACTATGAAGTTGGGTCCTCCTTGCAAAACAACAACAACAACACAGTAGTCTCCTACAGGCAGCTACACTAAAGCTGCTAACAGGCAGCTAGTGAGTCTGAGAGAAACTTAAAACTAAGTAAAACAGAAGGGAGGAATATAAGTTTGGCGTGGGACTGGGAGTGATGACGGCTGGATATGCGGTGTGAAAATGCATTGCAATGTGAGAACGTGGACGGCTATTTACCATGGAAATGGATATATACAACCACTACATAACATTGGTGAACTGTCCAGAGCGGTGAGTGACATTGTTTGTACGTATAATTAGCCGATCCACAAGCTCACAGTGCGTCGCAGAGACGCCTTGTGAACTTGTAGATTGTATTATTACAAAACATACACTAAACAACTTCAGTCCTACATTTCTTTATTTTAACTCAAGTAAAACAACATGTACTTAAGTGTCCCACCTAAGTGACACCTAAGTGTCCACTCAACTGTCATTGACAGGTAACCTAGTGGGGGAGTGGTTAGTGGGTGGGGGAGTGATTATGCAAGACATTAGGGGTGTGGACAAGCATCTATTGTCACACCCATTCCAGAGGTGCTAAATTCTGATGAATCTTTGCAGGCCAAATTAACTACTTTGCATCTGTATCCGTTATCTGTTTCAACAAGTTTTAGATGGTCATATCTCCTTAAATTATTGTCCAATTTCATTGAATGATACATCATATGAAAGCTTACATTCTGTACTTTAATAATCTGTAATAATCTGTAATCTGTAAAAATCGAGTTGAGGACCAAAGTGCTGGCCTGTGTCACATATTGTATACGCTTCCCTGCGCAGCGTATTGCGGGTGGTGCAGATTAATACATTGGATTCATTAATAATTGCGGTCGGATAACGGACGGATTATAATTATGCACACGCGTATTCATCCCTGGTCTCTAATAGTTACCTTGCCATGATGTAACTCCAAACGTGGACTTCTTCTACAAGCTTTAGCTATTGAGAAATAGCAGATCTAGAAGCTTGAGTGCCGCGCTACGAGCTTGTAGATCTGCTGTTTTTGAAAAATGTGGCGTAAATCTTTGAATATATATATATTCTTTCAGAGTGAACGTTTTTAACTCAAATCTTTGCTTCTGGGAGGTCCCTGGAACTAATTTTTTTCAGATGGGGGTCCGCAGCCAAATACAGATAATTCCGGTGGTCCTTGACATGAACAAGGTTGAGCAACACTGACATAGAAACATAGGTTTTTCAGAAAACAGATTTTTAGAATCACCCATTCTGGACGGGAACCCGTTTGGTGTTTTTAACTAAGCATTATTTAGCTATTGAAAAATAGCAGATCTACAAGCTTGTAGGTCTGCTATTTGTTTTAAATCGTGAAAATGTGGCACAAATCTTTGAATATATATTCTTTCAGAAGACTTTTTATTTATTTTGACGTCAGGCCTAAATGGGTTAAGTAAAACAATAAGGTGAGCACCTTTTCCACCCATTTTCACCTCCTCGTCCTCGTCCTCTCCAGGGGGAGTATCGGAGCCGTCCCACCACCACCTCCAGGACTCCTCGTCGGTTCACTACAACATTCCAGAGCTGCTGCAGAGCGCCGCTCCTCCTCGGCCGTCCCTGTCCCACACCACCCACCCCATGCACCTCCACCCCCAGCACAACGGGCAGCACTTCCCCCCCGCCGCACCCCCGCCCCACCCGGGGATGAGGGACGACATGTCTGGGCCGGAGGAGGAGGACGAGGAGGAGGACGAGGAGGAGGAGGAGGAGGAGGCTCCTACGCCCAAATGGCAGGGGATTGAATCTATATTCGAAGCCTATCAGGAATACATCGAAGGTATGCTTATTGCTTGCTGCATCAACAATGTATACATAAATGACAACCTTTTTTTTTCTCCTTTTTTTCTGCCAATGTTCATCCTAATGAAGTGCTTAAAAATAACACTTGTTGTGAATGTAATGTAAGCTGATCGGTTGTAGCATTCTCCAAACACCAGAGGGTGCTGCTCGTCACAATGTATCCTTTCCTCTGCAAACCAACATCTGCCACCCTAGAGTAGTAGACTAGTATGCCTCTAGTGTGCGCCTGCTCGGAGTGTGTCAAGTGGAACTAATTGTCCGTCTCTTCTCTTTTCCGTAATTTCCTCCGTGGTGTTTCACAGAGCAAAGTGTGGAGCGTCACGTTTTGCAGAGCCAGTGTCGGCGGCTGGAGGCCCAGAACTACAGCCTCAGCCTGACGGCGGAGCAGCTGTCTCACAGCATGGGGGTAAGTCACCCTATCCTCTTCAACAGCTTTTGTTGCGTTCGTTTATGTGCTAAAAGAGTGATTTTGAGAGCTGTTTCCGCGTTACAATGGAAGTCAATGAGCCCCTATTTTTACTTCCTAATAAACAACACAACGGAGAGAAATAATTATATAATACGAGTGACTGGGAATCACCATAACGCGCTGTCGTTCTTCTGACTGGGAATCACCATAACGCGCTGTCATTCTTCAGTGACTGGGAATCACCATAACGCGCTGTCATTCTTCAGTGACTGGGAATCACCATAACGCGCTGTCATTCTTCAGTGACTGGGAATCACCATAACGCGCTGTCATTCTTCAGTGACTGGGAATCACCATAACGCGCTGTCATTCTTCAGTGACTGGGAATCACCATAACGCGCTGTCATTCTTCAGTGACTGGGAATCACCATAACGCGCTGTCATTCTTCAGTGACTGGGAATCACCATAACGCGCTGTCATTCTTCAGTGACTGGGAATCACCATAACGCGCTGTCATTCTTCAGTGACTGGGAATCACCATAACGCGCTGTCGTTCTTCTGACTGGGAATCACCATAACGCGCTGTCATTCTTCCACGACCACACAATACGGGATTAAGTGCGTTCCGTATCGGGACAGGTCTTTTAGTTGCCAAATGCAGTACGATCCCGTATTTTACGGGACGGTTGGGAACTCTACATCAGCATGTCTTCTATAGAAGTGTGTCCTGCACAGAAACTTCCAGACACCCTAATGATCAGCCTATTGAGCCTATATGTGGCATGCGCTTGGACCGCTTGGCCAGCGGGCGCCCCGCTCTAGTGTATTCTAAATGGCTCTGGTTCTCTGTCCCGCGTCTAGGAGCTGATGTCCCAGCGCCAGAAGCTGGCCGTGGAGAGGGAGAAGCAGCAGGCGGAGCTGGAGCACTTCAGGAAGTGCCTGACACTGCCACAGACACACTGGCCCAGAGCCGGGGGCCACTACAAGGGCTACCCTCCCAGGTGACCCCCCCGCTGACCCTCGTATCGGGCCCTGGCCAGCCCCACTTTCAGACTGCCAGAGTTTATTTTTTATGGCCTGGTCCAACGTGACTCCACGGACGGCTGGATGGGTGGATGAATGAATGAATATGAATGCATGCATGGACGTGTGGATGGATGCATGAGGAGCAGGACCACACATTGAAGGACAGACAGTTTTATTTTTTATTATTATTTTTTTGGCCAGCCAGGGATGGTGCCACGAGCCACTAGTGTCTGCCAACCCTACCAACCGTGGGATCAAGGAGAGTACTGGACAAGGGGTACCTGATGATCAATATTAATTATTCACCACACACGCACGCACGCACGCACGCACGCACGCACACACACACACACACACACACACACACACACACACACACACACACGTGTTCTCTACTCCAGTCCTTGCTTCTCTCAGGTTCAGTCCCTGCATCAGTCACGGCTCACGCAGACAATCCTGCCAACTGGGGAGCGACTTCCCCCTGGGGGGGACGGGATGGAAAAGCCCAACACGCGCCGCGTCACCAAACAAATGCCCACACCTCTCTCTGGCCAATGAGACTGATGTTACCATGGCAGCCACGCAAGGTCTTTGAACTGGAAATGCACTTAATGAAGAGAAGCTGAAGAACTACCTGGTGGTACTGTGTTACAACGAAGAACTGTTGGAATTAGGGAAGGACGGAGGAAAAATGCACATTTTGGAAAGAATAAAGGAAATGTTTTATTTCAAAATAAAATCAAAATTGAGAATAAGAATTTTAAAAAGGTGCTTCAGCCTTGTATTGTATATAATATGAAGACTAAAAAAGAATTTTGTATGTTTTTATTACTTTAATCATTGTTCTTTTAAAAGAGAGAAAGAAAAAAAAAGCCTGCCATTTTTTATATGTTAACGCTTTTCGGGGGTGGGAAAAGAAAGCCTTGCTTTTAGTGTTTGTAGCCTACTGCTGCTGGCCAGAACAGCTCTTCTCCAGGGTGTGTTACAGAGAGAGAGAGACTAAACTACATGATACTCTCTCTACACTTATCTAGGGATGGAGCTCGTTACTTTTTATTGATAACGATCACCTTATCGTCTCGAGGGTTCTTATTGAGCCCACTATCGAGACTGGAGGCGATACATTCTGAACAGAACCAGTATCTTTTACTAGGGCCTTCAAATACCTTTTTACTAATACAATAATATTCATTAAAGAAACTGTTAACTGGTTAGTATGTGTACCGTTACTTTAAAAACGTATTTTTGTTTACCCGGACAGCGCTGGTGGGCAGGTATCAATACACTTTTAGGCCGACATGTTTGTGCCAGCATGGATGATTCCATTTATTCCTTGATCGCCTCTTGTCTTTATTGTTTAAACATGACGTCATGGGCCGCTATGCTCAATAACAGGCTTGATAAGCCCAAAGCTTATTGATAACGGGTACTCGATAAGCTTGTTATCAGATTATTTTTCCGGGTATCGGTTATCGAGCTCCATCCCTACACTTCTCTCCCCTCCTCCAACACTCTGTTCAAATGAGGTCCAGCGACGGCTCCTTCTGGCCTCCGAGCTCAGCCAAGCTTTCCTCAGAGGTCCTGCCCCGCCCCCTGGCCCTCTCACGTCACCTTCTACTCCTCAGCACTGTGCTTTCTCTGTCCGGTTTGCTCCCCAAGTAAAGACGCGTCGGACCGCTTCTGGTTCAGTCATAGTTCCTGTGGTTTAGTCATCTCACGTTTCCAGACCGTTGCCCTTTGCAATTTTCAAATGCTGTTCCATCATACAGTCTGGAGCAACGGAAGCTCTGATCATGAGTAAAATATAAAGCGGAAGTGAAGCCTCCTCCCCACTTCCGTTTTGTCTTTACAGTCACGCAAATGTATCCTAATATGAATCAAAATCATCTAAGCATATAGCTTGCTGCTCAGCAGAAATGGAAATAAGAAAAATAGAATGTAAACATAATTTTAAGATATATTTTCTTGAATGGAAATGGCAGCTTCCCTACTCTGATTTTGGGAGGTGTAGTTCCAGACTATCATTCAGAGATTGTGGAATAGTTGTCTGGCTAAGAGAGACTAGTGGTTTACTAGTGAGGCCATGTATCACACTTGCACCCGGTCGCACTAGTGTTATGTCTGATGTATACTTTGTTGAACATTGTGTCTCTCACACACATACACACACACACACACACATCGGAAAAAGCACATCTTACCAGCTCTGATCTTGTACATCTCCCTTTTCAAGCGAGTATAAATCAGTCCTTAGCCTATGACGTTCCTCAACATAGATTCATTGAGACGGAGTTCAGGAACAATATACGGTTGAATCCCCACTTACATTGTAAAATCCTGAGTGTTTTGAATTCTGAGTGTACAAATGTAACCAAATGGATTTGATTACATTTATATGCTCGCAGAGTTAATTAAATACTGAAGGTTTGACTGTGTAATGCATAGGAAGAGTGTAAAACAGTAGCCAGCTAAATATGGCTGAAACTTGACCTCGCACTCTTCAACATTACATTGCAGCAGACCCAGAAATCACCAATATTATTTGCTAATTAATATGCCTTATACACACAAGATACTAGCCCTCTGCAGCAGCCATAAAATATAGTGCCAAACGATATGTCATATAAGAACATTTCTAATGATTTGTTTTAAATCTAGCCACAACCTCTGAACCATAATGGCCAACTCATCCGGTTGTATGATTTTTGACCCGGTTTCCTTTGGTGTCAAATTTGTGGAAACCTGTATTATTTGTCCTCTACACTACAGGACCCTCCTATCCAAAGGCATCGAGAGGGTTCTAGTTTGCCAATACTAAATGATATGAGCTAAATGAGATGCTCACAATAGTCCCAAGGTGTGTGTCTACGATATGTAAAAGCTCAATCAATCTTCACATTGCTGACTACCAAGCCACTGTATTGGCCCCTCGCTAGTCTTTCAGTTGTCCTTTTTTTGTCTATCCCCCTCAGCCACCAAAGGCTCATTTCTAATTTGCTGTATACGACTGTGTCAAAAACCTGATCTGCAAAGCTCACAATGTGTTGCGTGTGGATCTATTTATGGCGAGCAAGTAACACCACAGAGTATTTAAACTAGAAAAGTCTCAATTTTGAAAGATTGCAAAGTGTGGTTGCCGCAGTCGCTTACATATTGACACTGTGATTGGGAATATACGCTCTTTTCACTAATTTGACTCGACAGTGTTTTCTCCAGTATTTGGTCTTATGAATGTTGGACTGGGGTATGAAAAAAGGATGACATGTGAGGGAAATGCATTTAAGAATGTATTTGGGTTTAATTTTTTAACTTGAAGCTTTTATTTCATTGTGTATGTGTGTGCCCCTAATTCCTTAAACAAATGACACAATGCTGCAACTGCACCTTCCATCCATTGTATACACAAGTGTCTGCAAATTTGAATGGAATACATCAACAAGAAGTAGCTTCTCCATCTGAACATCTTCACGAACCACCACTTTTCCTGTAACACAGCATTGTGCTGCGTGTATTCCTTTATCACAATTGATGGTCATGGGCTCTTTCATACAACGTGCACATATCAAGTCAGAAGCAGGCGTGTAAAACTAGGAGCTATTACATGCAGAGTGGATGAAAACTGAGACATGCTTTTAATTGCACAGGTTTCAGAACTTCAGCCTAATCATATAACATAAGTTAACTAAAATTATATTCTATAAATGAGGACCGGCCCTAAAGTGTACTACGATGCCATGCATTTGAGCCATTTCAGACTATCAGGCGGATACCAAGTATCCATTCATAAACATTGCTAAGAGGGTATCAGTTAGCTAAGGTTGTGGCTCTCAAAGTGGGGTCCGAGCGTTCCAGGGAGTCCCCCAGGTAAGAATTACTGGCAAGTCTTGAGAGTGCACAAATGGAGCCACCTGTAAACTCAGAGTTATGGGGGTCTGTGGCCTATAATGCATAGTAAACGGGGTCCTTGAAATGAAAAAAAAAAAAAAAGTTGAGAATCACTGAGCCTTTAAGGAGCATTTACGTTAGGAGGTTTGCTGCCAATGGGCGAGGGAGGGAAGTTCAGTACAGTAAGACACACAGGGCTCTGTTTTTGTCCATGCTAAACTAAACGCCTAAACTATTTTGCCTTTTTTGTTGTTGCTATAGTTAGGGTATTTTTGAATAGTTCAATTTAACTATTCAATAGTTTGAATAGTTAAAACAGCCAATCTACAAGCTCACAACAGGTTGATGTAGATTGGCTATTTTAACTATTCAAAAATGTTTTTCAAAATGGCAAAAAAATGTCGAAGTAGTTTAGGGATAAGGGGTTTAGCATGGACAGAAATAGATCCCCCAGTCGCCCAGACACCCTACCCTTTGTCTCCAACCCACGCACGCCTACGCAATAGCCTCCCCCCCCCCCCCCCCCTACTCAGTGGAGGATGTCTAGATGCTGTGAAATACTGTTTTTAAAATGTACTTGTTTGAATTCATTGTAATGTAATATATTCTTTGTTGAATGTAGTAATTAGGTATTTATGAATATATGGCTGTGATTTCAGACAAAAAAGAATAAAATATTTGAAAAATGTAAAATGTCTACTTTTTATATCACTATAGCACTATATTTCTAAAACTATGAAACATTTCAAAGATTCCTTTTCAGGCAAACATGTCCACCGTAAGATGAACCTAAGTAGGCTAGAATGGGGTTGGTAGGTTTAAGTATGTAGGACTAGTAGCATGCCAAAGTTTGTGCTATTGCCATAGAGAATGCATTGGGCGATTAAGTTAAAAATTTCCGCAATTTCCGCAATTCCGCAATTTGAGGATTTGAAAAAAATGGGGAAAAAAATCCGCAATTTCCACAATTTCCGCAATTACCATTTCTGCAATTTCCGCAATTTCCCATTTTTTGAAATTTTGAAAAAAAAAGTTATCCTCGTTTCTCATCATTTTGGACCATGGGCTATAGCCCATATCATACGGCATACTATAGCGCGCCGTTTTTCATCATTTTTGAGGATTTGAAAAAAATGACGAAATTACAAAAACGATGGGTTATAGCCCATGTTTTTTGAAATTTTGAAAAAAAAAGTTAGCCTCGTTTCTCATCATTTTGGACCGTGGGCTATAGCCCATATCGTACGGCATACTATGGCACGCCGTTTTTCATCATTTTTGAGGATTTGAAAAAAATGAAAAATGAAAAAAACAGTGGGTTATAGCCCATGTTTTTTGAAATTTTGGAAAAAAAAGTTAGCCTCGTTTCTCATCATTTTGGACCGTGGGCTATAGCCCATATCGTACGGCATACTATGGCACGCCGTTTTTCATCATTTTTGAGGATTTGAAAAAAATGAAAAATGAAAAAAACGGTGGGTTATAGCCCATGTTTTTTGAAATTTTGAAAAAAAAAGTTAGCCTCGTTTCTCATCATTTTGGACCGTGGGCTATAGCCCATATCGTACGGCATACTATGGCACGCCGTTTTTCATAATTTTTGAGGATTTGAAAAAAATGAAAAATGAAAAAAACGGTGGGTTATAGCCCATGTTTTTTGAAATTTTGAAAAAAAAAGTTAGCCTCGTTTCTCATCATTTTGGACCGTGGGCTATAGCCCATATCGTACGGCATACTATGGCACGCCGTTTTTCATCATTTTTGAGGATTTGAAAAAAATGAAAAATGAAAAAAACGGTGGGTTATAGCCCATGTTTTTTGAAATTTTGAAAAAAAAAGTTAGCCTCGTTTGTCATCATTTTGGACCGTGGGCTATAGCCCATATCGTACGGCATACTATGGCACGCCGTTCTTCATCATTTTTGAGGATTTGAAAAAAATGAAAAAAGAAAAAAACGGTGGGTTATAGCCCATGTTTTTTGAAATTTTGAAAAAAAAAGTTAGCCTCGTTTCTCATCATTTTGGACCGTGGGCTATAGCCCATATCGTACGGCATACTATGGCACGCCGTTTTTCATCATTTTTGAGGATTTGAAAAAAATGAAAAATGAAAAAAACGGTGGGTTATAGCCCATGTTTTTTGAAATTTTGAAAAAAAAAGTTAGCCTCGTTTCTCATCATTTTGGACCGTGGGCTATAGCCCATATCGTACGGCATACTATGGCACGCCGTTTTTCATCATTTTTGAGGATTTGAAAAAAATGCAAAATGAAAAAAACGGTGGGTTATAGCCCATGTTTTTTGAAATTTTGAAAAAAAAAGTTAGCCTCGTTTCTCATCATTTTGGACCGTGGGCTATAGCCCATATCGTACGGCATACTATGGCACGCCGTTTTTCATCATTTTTGAGGATTTGAAAAAAATGCAAAATGAAAAAAACGGTGGGTTATAGCCCATGTTTTTTGAAATTTTGAAAAAGAAAGTTAGCCTCGTTTCTCATTCTTTTGGACCGTGGGCTATAGCCCATATCGTACGGCATACTATGGCACGCCGTTTTTCATCATTTTTGAGGATTTGAAAAAAATGAAAAATGAAAAAAACGGTGGGTTATAGCCCATGTTTTTTGAAATTTTGAAAAAAAAAGTTAGCCTCGTTTCTCATCATTTTGGACCGTGGGCTATAGCCCATATCGTACGGCATACTATGGCACGCCGTTTTTCATCATTTTTGAGGATTTGAAAAAAATGAAAAATGAAAAAAAACGGTGGGTTATAGCCCATGTTTTTTGAAATTTTGAAAAAAAAAGTTAGCCTCGTTTCTCATCATTTTGGACCGTGGGCTATAGCCCATATCGTACGGCATACTATGGCACGCCGTTTTTCATCATTTTTGAGGATTTGAAAAAAATGAAAAATGAAAAAAAACGGTGGGTTATAGCCCATGTTTTTTGAAATTTTGAAAAAAAACAGTTAGCCTCGTTTCTCATCATTTTGGACCGTGGGCTATAGCCCATATCGTACGGCATACTATGGCACGCCGTTTTTCATCATTTTTGAGGATTTGAAAAAAATGAAAAATGAAAAAAACGGTGGGTTATAGCCCATGTTTTTTGAAATTTTGAAAAAAAAAGTTAGCCTCGTTTCTCATCATTTTGGACCGTGGGCTATAGCCCATATCGTACGGCATACTATGGCACGCCGTTTTTCATCATTTTTGAGGATTTGAAAAAAATGAAAAATGAAAAAAACGGTGGGTTATAGCCCATGTTTTTTGAAATTTTGAAAAAAAAAGTTAGCCTCGTTTCTCATCATTTTGGACCGTGGGCTATAGCCCATATCGTACGGCATACTATGGCACGCCGTTTTTCATCATTTTTGAGGATTTGAAAAAAATGAAAAATGAAAAAAACGGTGGGTTATAGCCCATGTTTTTTGAAATTTTGAAAAAAAAAGTTAGCCTCGTTTCTCATCATTTTGGACCGTGGGCTATAGCCCATATCGTACGGCATACTATGGCACGCCGTTTTTCATCATTTTTGAGGATTTGAAAAAAATGCAAAATGAAAAAAACGGTGGGTTATAGCCCATGTTTTTTGAAATTTTGAAAAAAAAAGTTAGCCTCGTTTCTCATTATTTTGGACCGTGGGCTATAGCCCATATCGTACGGCATACTATGGCACGCCGTTTTTCATCATTTTTGAGGATTTGAAAAAAATGAAAAATGAAAAAAACGGTGGGTTATAGCCCATGTTTTTTGAAATTTTGAAAAAAAAAGTTAGCCTCGTTTCTCATCATTTTGGACCGTGGGCTATAGCCCATATCGTACGGCATACTATGGCACGCCGTTTTTCATCATTTTTGAGGATTTAAAAAAAATGAAAAATGAAAAAAAACGGTGGGTTATAGCCCATGTTTTTTGAAATTTTGAAAAAAAACAGTTAGCCTCGTTTCTCATCATTTTGGACCGTGGGCTATAGCCCATATCGTACGGCATACTATGGCACGCCGTTTTTCATCATTTTTGAGGATTTGAAAAAAATGAAAAATGAAAAAAACGGTGGGTTATAGCCCATGTTTTTTGAAATTTTGGAAAAAAAAGTTAGCCTCGTTTCTCATCATTTTGGACCGTGGGCTATAGCCCATATCGTACGGCATACTATGGCACGCCGTTTTTCATCATTTTTGAGGATTTGAAAAAAATGAAAAATGAAAAAAACGGTGGGTTATAGCCCATGTTTTTTGAAATTTTGAAAAAAAAAGTTTGCCTCGTTTCTCATCATTTTGGACCGTGGGCTATAGCCCATATCGTACGGCATACTATGGCACGCCGTTTTTCATCATTTTTGAGGATTTGAAAAAAATGAAAAATGAAAAAAACGGTGGGTTATAGCCCATGTTTTTTGAAATTTTGAAAAAAAAAGTTAGCCTCGTTTCTCATCATTTTGGACCGTGGGCTATAGCCCATATCGTACGGCATACTATGGCACGCCGTTTTTCATCATTTTTGAGGATTTGAAAAAAATGAAAAATGAAAAAAACGGTGGGTTATAGCCCATGTTTTTTGAAATTTTGAAAAAAAAAGTTAGCCTCGTTTCTCATCATTTTGGACCGTGGGCTATAGCCCATATCGTACGGCATACTATGGCACGCCGTTTTTCATCATTTTTGAGGATTTGAAAAAAATGAAAAATGAAAAAAACGGTGGGTTATAGCCCATGTTTTTTGAAATTTTGAAAAAAAAAGTTAGCCTCGTTTCTCATCATTTTGGACCGTGGGCTATAGCCCATATCGTACGGCATACTATGGCACGCCGTTTTTCATCATTTTTGAGGATTTGAAAAAAATGAAAAATGAAAAAAACGGTGGGTTATAGCCCATGTTTTTTGAAATTTTGAAAAAAAAAGTTAGCCTCGTTTCTCATCATTTTGGACCGTGGGCTATAGCCCATATCGTACGGCATACTATGGCACGCCGTTTTTCATCATTTTTGAGGATTTGAAAAAAATGAAAAATGAAAAAAACGGTGGGTTATAGCCCATGTTTTTTGAAATTTTGAAAAAAAAAGTTAGCCTCGTTTCTCATCATTTTGGACCGTGGGCTATAGCCCATATCGTACGGCATACTATGGCACGCCGTTTTTCATCATTTTTGAGGATTTAAAAAAAATGAAAAATGAAAAAAACGGTGGGTTATAGCCCATGTTTTTTGAAATTTTGAAAAAAAAAGTTAGCCTCGTTTCTCATCATTTTGGACCGTGGGCTATAGCCCATATCGTACGGCATACTATGGCACGCCGTTTTTCATCATTTTTGAGGATTTGAAAAAAATGAAAAATGAAAAAAACGGTGGGTTATAGCCCATGTTTTTTGAAATTTTGAAAAAAAAAGTTAGCCTCGTTTCTCATCATTTTGGACCGTGGGCTATAGCCCATATCGTACGGCATACTATGGCACGCCGTTTTTCATCATTTTTGAGGATTTGAAAAAAATGAAAAATGAAAAAAACGGTGGGTTATAGCCCATGTTTTTTGAAATTTTGAAAAAAAAAGTTAGCCTCGTTTCTCATCATTTTGGACCGTGGGCTATAGCCCATATCGTACGGCATACTATGGCACGCCGTTTTTTTTTGAGGATTTGAAAAAAATGCAAAATGAAAAAAACGGTGGGTTATAGCCCATGTTTTTTGAAATTTTGAAAAAAAAAGTTAGCCTCGTTTCTCATCATTTTGGACCGTGGGCTATAGCCCATATCGTACGGCATACTATGGCACGCCGTTTTTCATCATTTTTGAGGATTTGAAAAAAATGAAAAATGAAAAAAACGGTGGGTTATAGCCCATGTTTTTTGAAATTTTGAAAAAAAAAGTTAGCCTCGTTTCTCATCATTTTGGACCGTGGGCTATAGCCCATATCGTACGGCATACTATGGCACGCCGTTTTTCATCATTTTTGAGGATTTGAAAAAAATGAAAAATGAAAAAAACGGTGGGTTATAGCCCATGTTTTTTGAAATTTTGAAAAAAAAAGTTAGCCTCGTTTCTCATCATTTTGGACCGTGGGCTATAGCCCATATCGTACGGCATACTATGGCACGCCGTTTTTCATCATTTTTGAGGATTTGAAAAAAATGAAAAATGAAAAAAACGGTGGGTTATAGCCCATGTTTTTTGAAATTTTGAAAAAAAAAGTTAGCCTCGTTTCTCATCATTTTGGACCGTGGGCTATAGCCCATATCGTACGGCATACTATGGCACGCCGTTTTTCATCATTTTTGAAGATTTGAAAAAAATGAAAAATAAAAAAAACGGTGGGTTATAGCCCATGTTTTTTGAAATTTTGAAAAAAAAAGTTAGCCTCGTTTCTCATCATTTTGGACCGTGGGCTATAGCCCATATCGTACGGCATACTATGGCACGCCGTTTTTCATCATTTTTGAGGATTTGAAAAAAATGAAAAATGAAAAAAACGGTGGGTTATAGCCCATGTTTTTTGAAATTTTGAAAAAAAAAGTTAGCCTCGTTTCTCATCATTTTGGACCGTGGGCTATAGCCCATATCGTACGGCATACTATGGCACGCCGTTTTTCATCATTTTTGAGGATTTGAAAAAAATGAAAAATGAAAAAAACGGTGGGTTATAGCCCATGTTTTTTGAAATTTTGAAAAAAAAAGTTAGCCTCGTTTCTCATCATTTTGGACCGTGGGCTATAGCCCATATCGTACGGCATACTATGGCACGCCGTTTTTCATCATTTTTGAGGATTTGAAAAAAATGAAAAATGAAAAAAACGGTGGGTTATAGCCCATGTTTTTTGAAATTTTGAAAAAAAAAGTTAGCCTCGTTTCTCATCATTTTGGACCGTGGGCTATAGCCCATATCGTACGGCATACTATGGCACGCCGTTTTTCATCATTTTTGAGGATTTGAAAAAAATGAAAAATGAAAAAAACGGTGGGTTATAGCCCATGTTTTTTGAAATTTTGAAAAAAAAAGTTAGCCTCGTTTCTCATCATTTTGGACCGTGGGCTATAGCCCATATCGTACGGCATACTATGGCACGCCGTTTTTCATCATTTTTGAGGATTTGAAAAAAATGAAAAATGAAAAAAACGGTGGGTTATAGCCCATGTTTTTTGAAATTTTGAAAAAAAAAGTTAGCCTCGTTTCTCATCATTTTGGACCGTGGGCTATAGCCCATATCGTACGGCATACTATGGCACGCCGTTTTTCATCATTTTTGAGGATTTAAAAAAAATGAAAAATGAAAAAAACGGTGGGTTATAGCCCATGTTTTTTGAAATTTTGAAAAAAAAAAGTTAGCCTCGTTTCTCATCATTTTGGACCGTGGGCTATAGCCCATATCGTACGGCATACTATGGCACGCCGTTTTTCATCATTTTTGAGGATTTGAAAAAAATGAAAAATGAAAAAAACGGTGGGTTATAGCCCATGTTTTTTGAAATTTTGAAAAAAAAAGTTAGCCTCGTTTCTCATCATTTTGGACCGTGGGCTATAGCCCATATCGTACGGCATACTATGGCACGCCGTTTTTCATCATTTTTGAGGATTTGAAAAAAATGAAAAATGAAAAAAACGGTGGGTTATAGCCCATGTTTTTTGAAATTTTGAAAAAAAAAGTTAGCCTCGTTTCTCATCATTTTGGACCGTGGGCTATAGCCCATATCGTACGGCATACTATGGCACGCCGTTTTCATCATTTTGAGGATTTGAAAAAAATGAAAAATGAAAAAAACGGTGGGTTATAGCCCATGTTTTTTGAAATTTTGAAAAAAAAAGTTAGCCTCGTTTCTCATCATTTTGGACCGTGGGCTATAGCCCATATCGTACGGCATACTATGGCACGCCGTTTTTCATCATTTTTGAGGATTTGAAAAAAATGAAAAATGAAAAAAACGGTGGGTTATAGCCCATGTTTTTTGAAATTTTGAAAAAAAAAGTTAGCCTCGTTTCTCATCATTTTGGACCGTGGGCTATAGCCCATATCGTACGGCATACTATGGCACGCCGTTTTTCATCATTTTTGAGGATTTGAAAAAAAATGAAAAATGAAAAAAACGGTGGGTTATAGCCCATGTTTTTTGAAATTTTGAAAAAAAAAGTTAGCCTCGTTTCTCATCATTTTGGACCGTGGGCTATAGCCCATATCGTACGGCATACTATGGCACGCCGTTTTTCATCATTTTTGAGGATTTGAAAAAAATGAAAAATGAAAAAAACGGTGGGTTATAGCCCATGTTTTTTGAAATTTTGAAAAAAAAAGTTAGCCTCGTTTCTCATCATTTTGGACCGTGGGCTATAGCCCATATCGTACGGCATACTATGGCACGCCGTTTTTCATCATTTTTGAGGATTTGAAAAAATGAAAAATGAAAAAAACGGTGGGTTATAGCCCATGTTTTTTGAAATTTTGAAAAAAAAGTTAGCCTCGTTTCTCATCATTTTGGACCGTGGGCTATAGCCCATATCGTACGGCATACTATGGCACGCCGTTTTTCATCATTTTTGAGGATTTGAAAAAAATGAAAAATGAAAAAAACGGTGGGTTATAGCCCATGTTTTTTGAAATTTTGAAAAAAAAAGTTAGCCTCGTTTCTCATCATTTTGGACCGTGGGCTATAGCCCATATCGTACGGCATACTATGGCACGCCGTTTTTCATCATTTTTGAGGATTTGAAAAAAATGAAAAATGAAAAAAACGGTGGGTTATAGCCCATGTTTTTTGAAATTTTGAAAAAAAAAGTTAGCCTCGTTTCTCATCATTTTGGACCGTGGGCTATAGCCCATATCGTACGGCATACTATGGCACGCCGTTTTTCATCATTTTTGAGGATTTGAAAAAAATGAAAAATGAAAAAAACGGTGGGTTATAGCCCATGTTTTTTGAAATTTTGAAAAAAAAGTTAGCCTCGTTTCTCATCATTTTGGACCGTGGGCTATAGCCCATATCGTACGGCATACTATGGCACGCCGTTTTTCATCATTTTTGAGGATTTGAAAAAAATGAAAAATGAAAAAAACGGTGGGTTATAGCCCATGTTTTTTGAAATTTTGAAAAAAAAAGTTAGCCTCGTTTCTCATCATTTTGGACCGTGGGCTATAGCCCATATCGTACGGCATACTATGGCACGCCGTTTTTCATCATTTTTGAGGATTTGAAAAAAATGAAAAATGAAAAAAACGGTGGGTTATAGCCCATGTTTTTTGAAATTTTGAAAAAAAGAAGTTAGCCTCGTTTCTCATCATTTTGGACCGTGGGCTATAGCCCATATCGTACGGCATACTATGGCACGCCGTTTTTCATCATTTTGAGGATTTGAAAAAAATGAAAAATGAAAAAAACGGTGGGTTATAGCCCATGTTTTTTGAAATTTTGAAAAAAAGAAGTTAGCCTCGTTTCTCATCATTTTGGACCGTGGGCTATAGCCCATATCGTACGGCATACTATGGCACGCCGTTTTTCATCATTTTTGAGGATTTGAAAAAAATGAAAAATGAAAAAAACGGTGGGTTATAGCCCATGTTTTTTGAAATTTTGAAAAAAAAAGTTAGCCTCGTTTCTCATCATTTTGGACCGTGGGCTATAGCCCATATCGTACGGCAATACTCATACGGACGCCGTTTTTCATCATTTTGAGGATTTGAAAAAAATGAAAAATGAAAAAAACGGTGGGTTATAGCCCATGTTTTTTGAAATTTTGAAAAAAAAAAGTTAGCCTCGTTTCTCATCATTTTGGACCGTGGGGCTATAGCCCACTATCGTACGGCAGCCGTTTTTCATCATTTTTGAGGATTTGAAAAAAATGAAAAATGAAAAAAACGGTGGGTTATAGCCCATGTTTTTTGAAATTTTGAAAAAAAAAGTTAGCCTCGTTTCTCATCATTTTGGACCGTGGGCTATAGCCCATATCGTACGGCATACTATGGCACGCCGTTTTTCATCATTTTTGAGGATTTGAAAAAAATGAAAAATGAAAAAAACGGTGGGTTATAGCCCATGTTTTTTGAAATTTTGAAAAAAAAGTTAGCCTCGTTTCTCATCATTTTGGACCGTGGGCTATAGCCCATATCGTACGGCATACTATGGCACGCCGTTTTTCATCATTTTTGAGGATTTGAAAAAAATGAAAAATGAAAAAAACGGTGGGTTATAGCCCATGTTTTTGAAATTTTGAAAAAAAAAGTTAGCCTCGTTTCTCATCATTTTGGACCGTGGGCTATAGCCCATATCGTACGGCATACTATGGCACGCCGTTTTTCATCATTTTTGAGGATTTGAAAAAAATGAAAAATGAAAAAAACGGTGGGTTATAGCCCATGTTTTTTGAAATTTTGAAAAAAAAAGTTAGCCTCGTTTCTCATCATTTTGGACCGTGGGCTATAGCCCATATCGTACGGCATACTATGGCACGCCGTTTTTCATCATTTTTGAGGATTTGAAAAAAATGAAAAATGAAAAAAACGGTGGGTTATAGCCCATGTTTTTTGAAATTTTGAAAAAAAAAGTTAGCCTCGTTTCTCATCATTTTGGACCGTGGGCTATAGCCCATATCGTACGGCATACTATGGCACGCCGTTTTTCATCATTTTTGAGGATTTGAAAAAAATGAAAAATGAAAAAAACGGTGGGTTATAGCCCATGTTTTTTGAAATTTTGAAAAAAAAAGTTAGCCTCGTTTCTCATCATTTTGGACCGTGGGCTATAGCCCATATCGTACGGCATACTATGGCACGCCGTTTTTCATCATTTTTGAGGATTTGAAAAAAATGAAAAATGAAAAAAACGGTGGGTTATAGCCCATGTTTTTTGAAATTTTGGAAAAAAAAAGTTAGCCTCGTTTCTCATCATTTTGGACCGTGGGCTATAGCCCATATCGTACGGCATACTATGGCACCCGTTTTTCATCATTTTTGAGGATTTGAAAAAAATGAAAAATGAAAAAAACGGTGGGTTATAGCCCATGTTTTTTGAAATTTTGAAAAAAAAAGTTAGCCTCGTTTCTCATCATTTTGGACCGTGGGCTATAGCCCATATCGTACGGCATACTATGGCACGCCGTTTTTCATCATTTTTGAGGATTTGAAAAAAATGAAAAATGAAAAAAACGGTGGGTTATAGCCCATGTTTTTTGAAATTTTGAAAAAAAAAGTTAGCCTCGTTTCTCATCATTTTGGACCGTGGGCTATAGCCCATATCGCATATCGTACGGCATACTATGGCACGCCGTTTTTCATCATTTTTGAGGATTTGAAAAAAATGAAAAATGAAAAAAACGGTGGGTTATAGCCCATGTTTTTTGAAATTTTGAAAAAAAAAGTTAGCCTCGTTTCTCATCATTTTGGACCGTGGGCTATAGCCCATATCGTACGGCATACTATGGCACGCCGTTTTTCATCATTTTTGAGGATTTGAAAAAAATGAAAAATGAAAAAAACGGTGGGTTATAGCCCATGTTTTTTGAAATTTTGAAAAAAAAAGTTAGCCTCGTTTCTCATCATTTTGGACTGTGGGCTATAGCCCATATCGTACGGCATACTATGGCACGCCGTTTTTCATCATTTTTGAGGATTTGAAAAAAATGAAAAATGAAAAAAACGGTGGGTTATAGCCCATGTTTTTTGAAATTTTGAAAAAAAAGTTAGCCTCGTTTCTCATCATTTTGGACCGTGGGCTATAGCCCATATCGTACGGCATACTATGGCACGCCGTTTTTCATCATTTTTGAGGATTTGAAAAAAATGAAAAATGAAAAAAACGGTGGGTTATAGCCCATGTTTTTTGAAATTTTGAAAAAAAAGTTAGCCTCGTTTCTCATCATTTTGGACCGTGGGCTATAGCCCATATCGTACGGCATACTATGGCACGCCGTTTTTCATCATTTTTGAGGATTTGAAAAAAATGAAAAATGAAAAAAACGGTGGGTTATAGCCCATGTTTTTTGAAATTTTGAAAAAAAAAGTTAGCCTCGTTTCTCATCATTTTGGACCGTGGGCTATAGCCCATATCGTACGGCATACTATGGCACGCCGTTTTTCATCATTTTTGAGGATTTGAAAAAAATGAAAAATGAAAAAAACGGTGGGTTATAGCCCATGTTTTTTGAAATTTTGAAAAAAAAGTTAGCCTCGTTTCTCATCATTTTGGACCGTGGGCTATAGCCCATATCGTACGGCATACTATGGCACGCCGTTTTTCATCATTTTTGAGGATTTGAAAAAAATGAAAAATGAAAAAAACGGTGGGTTATAGCCCATGTTTTTTGAAATTTTGAAAAAAAAAGTTAGCCTCGTTTCTCATCATTTTGGACCGTGGGCTATAGCCCATATCGTACGGCATACTATGGCACGCCGTTTTTCATCATTTTTGAGGATTTGAAAAAAATGAAAAATGAAAAAAACGGTGGGTTATAGCCCATGTTTTTTGAAATTTTGAAAAAAAAAGTTAGCCTCGTTTCTCATCATTTTGGACCGTGGGCTATAGCCCATATCGTACGGCATACTATGGCACGCCGTTTTTCATCATTTTTGAGGATTTGAAAAAAATGAAAAATGAAAAAAACGGTGGGTTATAGCCCATGTTTTTTGAAATTTTGAAAAAAAAGTTAGCCTCGTTTCTCATCATTTTGGACCGTGGGCTATAGCCCATATCGTACGGCATACTATGGCACGCCGTTTTTCATCATTTTTGAGGATTTGAAAAAAATGAAAAATGAAAAAAACGGTGGGTTATAGCCCATGTTTTTTGAAATTTTGAAAAAAAAGTTAGCCTCGTTTCTCATCATTTTGGACCGTGGGCTATAGCCCATATCGTACGGCATACTATGGCACGCCGTTTTTCATCATTTTTGAGGATTTGAAAAAAATGAAAAATGAAAAAAACGGTGGGTTATAGCCCATGTTTTTTGAAATTTTGAAAAAAAAAGTTAGCCTCGTTTCTCATCATTTTGGACCGTGGGCTATAGCCCATATCGTACGGCATACTATGGCACGCCGTTTTTCATCATTTTTGAGGATTTGAAAAAAATGAAAAATGAAAAAAACGGTGGGTTATAGCCCATGTTTTTTGAAATTTTGAAAAAAAAAGTTAGCCTCGTTTCTCATCATTTTGGACCGTGGGCTATAGCCCATATCGTACGGCATACTATGGCACGCCGTTTTTCATCATTTTTGAGGATTTGAAAAAAATGAAAAATGAAAAAAACGGTGGGTTATAGCCCATGTTTTTTGAAATTTGAAAAAAAAAGTTAGCCTCGTTTCTCATCATTTTGGACCGTGGGCTATAGCCCATATCGTACGGCATACTATGGCACGCCGTTTTTCATCATTTTTGAGGATTTGAAAAAAATGAAAAATGAAAAAAACGGTGGGTTATAGCCCATGTTTTTTGAAATTTTGAAAAAAAAAGTTAGCCTCGTTTCTCATCATTTTGGACCGTGGGCTATAGCCCATATCGTACGGCATACTATGGCACGCCGTTTTTCATCATTTTTGAGGATTTGAAAAAAATGAAAAATGAAAAAAACGGTGGGTTATAGCCCATGTTTTTTGAAATTTTGAAAAAAAAAGTTAGCCTCGTTTCTCATCATTTTGGACCGTGGGCTATAGCCCATATCGTACGGCATACTATGGCACGCCGTTTTTCATCATTTTTGAGGATTTGAAAAAAATGAAAAATGAAAAAAACGGTGGGTTATAGCCCATGTTTTTTGAAATTTTGAAAAAAAAGTTAGCCTCGTTTCTCATCATTTTGGACCGTGGGCTATAGCCCATATCGTACGGCATACTATGGCACGCCGTTTTTCATCATTTTTGAGGATTTGAAAAAAATGAAAAATGAAAAAAACGGTGGGTTATAGCCCATGTTTTTTGAAATTTTGAAAAAAAAGTTAGCCTCGTTTCTCATCATTTTGGACCGTGGGCTATAGCCCATATCGTACGGCATACTATGGCACGCCGTTTTTCATCATTTTTGAGGATTTGAAAAAAATGAAAAATGAAAAAAACGGTGGGTTATAGCCCATGTTTTTTGAAATTTTGAAAAAAAAAGTTAGCCTCGTTTCTCATCATTTTGGACCGTGGGCTATAGCCCATATCGTACGGCATACTATGGCACGCCGTTTTTCATCATTTTTGAGGATTTGAAAAAAATGAAAAATGAAAAAAACGGTGGGTTATAGCCCATGTTTTTTGAAATTTTGAAAAAAAAGTTAGCCTCGTTTCTCATCATTTTGGACCGTGGGCTATAGCCCATATCGTACGGCATACTATGGCACGCCGTTTTTCATCATTTTTGAGGATTTGAAAAAAATGAAAAATGAAAAAAACGGTGGGTTATAGCCCATGTTTTTTGAAATTTTGAAAAAAAAAGTTAGCCTCGTTTCTCATCATTTTGGACCGTGGGCTATAGCCCATATCGTACGGCATACTATGGCACGCCGTTTTTCATCATTTTTGAGGATTTGAAAAAAATGAAAAATGAAAAAAACGGTGGGTTATAGCCCATGTTTTTTGAAATTTTGAAAAAAAAAGTTAGCCTCGTTTCTCATCATTTTGGACCGTGGGCTATAGCCCATATCGTACGGCATACTATGGCACGCCGTTTTTCATCATTTTTGAGGATTTGAAAAAAATGAAAAATGAAAAAAACGGTGGGTTATAGCCCATGTTTTTTGAAATTTTGAAAAAAAAAGTTAGCCTCTGTTTCTCATCATTTTGGACCGTGGGCTATAGCCCATATCGTACGGCATACTATGGCACGCCGTTTTTCATCATTTTTGAGGATTTGAAAAAAATGAAAAATGAAAAAAACGGTGGGTTATAGCCCATGTTTTTTGAAATTTTGAAAAAAAAAGTTAGCCTCGTTTCTCATCATTTTGGACCGTGGGCTATAGCCCATATCGTACGGCATACTATGGCACGCCGTTTTTCATCATTTTTGAGGATTTGAAAAAAATGAAAAATGAAAAAAACGGTGGGTTATAGCCCATGTTTTTTGAAATTTTGAAAAAAAAAGTTAGCCTCGTTTCTCATCATTTTGGACCGTGGGCTATAGCCCATATCGTACGGCATACTATGGCACGCCGTTTTTCATCATTTTTGAGGATTTGAAAAAAATGAAAAATGAAAAAAACGGTGGGTTATAGCCCATGTTTTTTGAAATTTTGAAAAA
>NW_027665473.1:0-18335 GCF_963924005.1 Protomyctophum bolini | reverse complement strand
CAGTTTGGGACAAACAGGGCCAAAATGTCACTTTCACAGTCCCAAAGTGCCATTTTCACAGTAAAAATAAACAGATTCATTTTGCTTAGCTTAGTCTGTAACTTGAAAACTATGTACCGTATGGCCCTAATAAACTGTGTTGGGATGAAAGCTAGCCACTTTGAGCAATGTGGGAAGTGCTGGGGCAGTTTGGGACAACAGGGCCAAAAATGTCACTTTCACAGTCCCAAAGTGCCATTTTTCACAGTAAAAAAAAACAGATTCATTTTGCTTAGCTTAGTCTGTAACTTGAAAACTATGTACCGTATGGCCCTATAAACTGTGTTGGGATGAAAGCTAGCCACTTTGAGCAATGTGGGAAGTGCTGGGGCAGTTTGGGACAACAGGGCCAAAATGTCACTTTCACAGTCCCAAAGTGCCATTTTCACAGTAAAAAAAGGCCTGGTTCATTTTGCTTAGCTTAGTCTGTAACTTGAAAACTATGTACCGTATGGCCCTATAAACTGTGTTGGGATGAAGCTAGCCACTTTGAGCAATGTGGGAAGTGCTGGGGCAGTTTGGGACAACAGGGCCAAAATGTCACTTTCACAGTCCCAAAGTGCCATTTTCACAGTAAAAAAAACAGATTCATTTTGCTTAGCTTAGTCTGTAACTTGAAAACTATGTACCGTATGGCCCTATAAACTGTGTTGGGATGAAAGCTAGCCACTTTGAGCAATGTGGGAAGTGCTGGGGCAGTTTGGGACAACAGGGCCAAAATGTCACTTTCACAGTCCCAAAGTGCCATTTTCACAGTAAAAAAAAACAGATTCATTTTGCTTAGCTTAGTCTGTAACTTGAAAACTATGTACCGTATGGCCCTATAAACTGTGTTGGGATGAAAGCTAGCCACTTTGAGCAATGTGGGAAGTGCTGGGGCAGTTTGGGACAACAGGGCCAAATGTCACTTTCACAGTCCCAAAGTGCCATTTTCACAGTAAAAAAAAACAGATTCATTTTGCTTAGCTTAGTCTGTAACTTGAAAACTATGTACCGTATGGCCCTATAAACTGTGTTGGGATGAAAGCTAGCCACTTTGAGCAATGTGAGAAGTGCTGGGGCAGTTTGGGACAACAGGGCCAAAATGTCACTTTCACAGTCCCAAAATGCCATTTTCACAGTAAAAAGGCCTGGTTCACTTTTGCTTAGCTTAGTCTGTAACTTGAAAACTATGTACCGTATGGCCCTATAAACTGTGTTGGGATGAAAGCTAGCCACTTTGAGCATTGTGGCAAGAGCTGGGGCAGTTTGGGACAACAGGGACGGCAAAATGTCACTTTCACAGTCCCAAAGTGCCATTTTCACAGTAAAAAAAAAAGATTCATTTTGCTTAGCTTAGTCTGTAACTTGAAAACTATGTACCGTATGGCCCTATAAACTGTGTTGGGATGAAAGCTAGCCACTTTGAGCAATGTGGGAAGTGCTGGGGCAGTTTGGGACAACAGGGCCAAAATGTCACTTTCACAGTCCCAAAGTGCCATTTTCACAGTAAAAAAGGCCTGGTTCACTTTTGCTTAGCTTAGTCTGTAACTTGAAAACTATGTACCGTATGGCCCTATAAACTGTGTTGGGATGAAAGCTAGCCACTTTGAGCAATGTGGGAAGTGCTGGGGGCAGTTTGGGACAACAGGGCCAAAATGTCACTTTCACAGTCCCAAAGTGCCATTTTCACAGTAAAAAGGCCTGGTTCACTTTTGCTTAGCTTAGTCTGTAACTGAAAACTATGTACCGTATGGCCCTATAAACTGTGTTGGGATGAAAGCTAGCCACTTTGAGCAATGTGGGAAGTGCTGGGGCAGTTTGGGACAACAGGGCCAAAATGTCACTTTCACAGTCCCAAAGTGCCATTTTCACAGTAAAAAGGCCTGGTTCACTTTTGCTTAGCTTAGTCTGTAACTTGAAAACTATGTACCGTATGGCCCTATAAACTGTGTTGGGATGAAAGCTAGCCACTTTGAGCAATGTGGGAAGTGCTGGGGCAGTTTGGGACAACAGGGCCAAAATGTCACTTTCACAGTCCCAAAGTGCCATTTTCACAGTAAAAAAGGACTGGTTCACTTTTGCTTAGCTTAGTCTGTAACTTGAAAACTATGTACCGTATGGCCCTATAAACTGTGTTGGGATGAAAGCTAGCCACTTTGAGCAATGTGGGAAGTGCTGGGGCAGTTTGGGACAACAGGGCCAAAATGTCACTTTCACAGTCCCAAAGTGCCAGTTTTCACAGTAAAAAAAAGGCCTGTTCACTTTTGCTTAGCTTAGTCTGTAACTTGAAAACTATGTACCGTATGGCCCTATAAACTGTGTTGGGATGAAAGCTAGCCACTTTGAGCAATGTGGGAAGTGCTGGGGCAGTTTGGGACAACAGGGCCAAAATGTCACTTTCACAGTCCCAAAGTGCCATTTTCACAGTAAAAAGGCCTGGTTCACTTTTGCTTAGCTTAGTCTGTAACTTGAAAACTATGTACCGTATGGCCCTATAAACTGTGTTGGGATGAAAGCTAGCCACTTTGAGCAATGTGGGAAGTGCTGGGGCAGTTTGGGACAACAGGGCCAAAATGTCACTTTCACAGTCCCAAAGTGCCATTTTCACAGTAAAAAGGCCTGGTTCACTTTTGCTTAGCTTAGTCTGTAACTTGAAAACTATGTACCGTATGGCCCTATAAACTGTGTTGGGATGAAAGCTAGCCACTTTGAGCAATGTGGGAAGTGCTGGGGCAGTTTGGGACAACAGGGCCAAAATGTCACTTTCACAGTCCCAAAGTGCCATTTTCACAGTAAAAAGGCCTGGTTCACTTTTGCTTAGCTTAGTCTGTAACTTGAAAAACTATGTACCGTATGGCCCTATAAACTGTGTTGGGATGAAAGCTAGCCACTTTGAGCAATGTGGGAAGTGCTGGGGCAGTTTGGGACAACAGGGCCAAAATGTCACTTTCACAGTCCCAAAGTGCCATTTTCACAGTAAAAAGGCCTGGTTCACTTTTGCTTAGCTTAGTCTGTAACTTGAAAACTATGTACCGTATGGCCCTATAAACTGTGTTGGGATGAAAGCTAGCCACTTTGAGCAATGTGGGAAGTGCTGGGGCAGTTTGGGACAACAGGGCCAAAATGTCACTTTCACAGTCCCAAAGTGCCATTTTCACAGTAAAAAGGCCTGGTTCACTTTTGCTTAGCTTAGTCTGTAACTTGAAAACTATGTACCGTATGGCCCTATAAACTGTGTTGGGATGAAAGCTAGCCACTTTGAGCAATGTGGGAAGTGCTGGGGCAGTTTGGGACAAACAGGGCCAAAATGTCACTTTCACAGTCCCAAAGTGCCATTTTCACAGTAAAAAGGCCTGGTTCACTTTTGCTTAGCTTAGTCTGTAACTTGAAAACTATGTACCGTATGGCCCTATAAACTGTGTTGGGATGAAAGCTAGCCACTTTGAGCATTGTGGCAAGAGCTGGGGCAGTTTGGGACAACAGGGAACGAACAGGGCCAAAATGTCACTTTCACAGTCCCAAAGTGCCATTTTCACAGTAAAAAGGCCCTGGTTCACTTTTGCTTAGCTTAGTCTGTAACTTGAAAACTATGTACCGTATGGCCCTATAAACTGTGTTGGGATGAAAGCTAGCCACTTTGAGCAATGTGGGAAGTGCTGGGGCAGTTTGGGACAACAGGGCCAAAATGTCACTTTCACAGTCCCAAAGTGCCATTTTCACAGTAAAAAGGCCTGGTTCACTTTTGCTTAGCTTAGTCTGTAACTTGAAAACTATGTACCGTATGGCCCTATAAACTGTGTTGGGATGAAAGCTAGCCACTTTGAGCAATGTGGGAAGTGCTGGGGCAGTTTGGGACAACAGGGCCAAAATGTCACTTTCACAGTCCCAAAGTGCCATTTTCACAGTAAAAAGGCCTGGTTCACTTTTGCTTAGCTTAGTCTGTAACTTGAAAACTATGTACCGTATGGCCCTATAAACTGTGTTGGGATGAAAGCTAGCCACTTTGAGCAATGTGGGAAGTGCTGGGGCAGTTTGGGACAACAGGGCCAAAATGTCACTTTCACAGTCCCAAAGTGCCATTTTCACAGTAAAAAGGCCTGGTTCACTTTTGCTTAGCTTAGTCTGTAACTTGAAAACTATGTACCGTATGGCCCTATAAACTGTGTTGGGATGAAAGCTAGCCACTTTGAGCAATGTGGGAAGTGCTGGGGCAGTTTGGGACAACAGGGCCAAAATGTCACTTTCACAGTCCCAAAGTGCCGTTTTCACAGTAAAAAAAAAAAGATTCATTTTGCTTAGCTTAGTCTGTAACTTGAAAACTATGTACCGTATGGCCCTATAAACTGTGTTGGGATGAAAGCTAGCCACTTTGAGCAATGTGGGAAGTGCTGGGGCAGTTTGGGACAACAGGGCCAAAATGTCACTTTCACAGTCCCAAAGTGCCATTTTCACAGTAAAAAGGCCTGGTTCACTTTTGCTTAGCTTAGTCTGTAACTTGAAAACTATGTACCGTATGGCCCTATAAACTGTGTTGGGATGAAAGCTAGCCACTTTGAGCAATGTGGGAAGTGCTGGGGCAGTTTGGGACAACAGGGCCAAAATGTCACTTTCACAGTCCCAAAGTGCCATTTTCACAGTAAAAAGGCCTGGTTCACTTTTGCTTAGCTTAGTCTGTAACTTGAAAACTATGTACCGTATGGCCCTATAAACTGTGTTGGGATGAAAGCTAGCCACTTTGAGCAGTGTGGGAAGTGCTGGGGCAGTTTGGGACAACAGGGCCAAAATGTCACTTTCACAGTCCCAAAGTGCCATTTTCACAGTAAAAAGGCCTGGTTCACTTTTGCTTAGCTTAGTCTGTAACTTGAAAACTATGTACCGTATGGCCCTATAAACTGTGTTGGGATGAAAGCTAGCCACTTTGAGCATTGTGGCAAGAGCTGGGGCAGTTTGGGACAACAGGGAACGAACAGGGCCAAAATGTCACTTTCACAGTCCCAAAGTGCCATTTTCACAGTAAAAAGGCCTGGTTCACTTTTGCTTAGCTTAGTCTGTAACTTGAAAACTATGTACCGTATGGCCCTATAAACTGTGTTGGGATGAAAGCTAGCCACTTTGAGCAATGTGGGAAGTGCTGGGGCAGTTTGGGACAACAGGGCCAAAATGTCACTTTCACAGTCCCAAAGTGCCATTTTCACAGTAAAAAGGCCTGGTTCACTTTTGCTTAGCTTAGTCTGTAACTTGAAAACTATGTACCGTATGGCCCTATAAACTGTGTTGGGATGAAAGCTAGCCACTTTGAGCAATGTGGGAAGTGCTGGGGCAGTTTGGGACAACAGGGCCAAAATGTCACTTTCACAGTCCCAAAGTGCCATTTTCACAGTAAAAAGGCCTGGTTCACTTTTGCTTAGCTTAGTCTGTAACTTGAAAACTATGTACCGTATGGCCCTATAAACTGTGTTGGGATGAAAGCTAGCCACTTTGAGCAATGTGGGAAGTGCTGGGGCAGTTTGGGACAACAGGGCCAAAATGTCACTTTCACAGTCCCAAAGTGCCGTTTTCACAGTAAAAAAAAAAAGATTCATTTTGCTTAGCTTAGTCTGTAACTTGAAAACTATGTACCGTATGGCCCTATAAACTGTGTTGGGATGAAAGCTAGCCACTTTGAGCAATGTGGGAAGTGCTGGGGCAGTTTGGGACAACAGGGCCAAAATGTCACTTTCACAGTCCCAAAGTGCCATTTTCACAGTAAAAAGGCCTGGTTCACTTTTGCTTAGCTTAGTCTGTAACTTGAAAACTATGTACCGTATGGCCCTATAAACTGTGTTGGGATGAAAGCTAGCCACTTTGAGCAATGTGGGAAGTGCTGGGGCAGTTTGGGACAACAGGGCCAAAATGTCACTTTCACAGTCCCAAAGTGCCATTTTCACAGTAAAAAGGCCTGGTTCACTTTTGCTTAGCTTAGTCTGTAACTTGAAAACTATGTACCGTATGGCCCTATAAACTGTGTTGGGATGAAAGCTAGCCACTTTGAGCAATGTGGGAAGTGCTGGGGCAGTTTGGGACAACAGGGCCAAAATGTCACTTTCACAGTCCCAAAGTGCCATTTTCACAGTAAAAAAAAAACAGATTCATTTTGCTTAGCTTAGTCTGTAACTTGAAAACTATGTACCGTATGGCCCTATAAACTGTGTTGGGATGAAAGCTAGCCACTTTGAGCAATGTGGGAAGTGCTGGGGCAGTTTGGGACAACAGGGCCAAAATGTCACTTTCACAGTCCCAAAGTGCCATTTTCACAGTAAAAAGGCCTGGTTCACTTTTGCTTAGCTTAGTCTGTAACTTGAAAACTATGTACCGTATGGCCCTATAAACTGTGTTGGGATGAAAGCTAGCCACTTTGAGCAATGTGGGAAGTGCTGGGGCAGTTTGGGACAACAGGGCCAAAATGTCACTTTCACAGTCCCAAAGTGCCATTTTCACAGTAAAAAAAAACAGATTCATTTTGCTTAGCTTAGTCTGTAACTTGAAAACTATGTACCGTATGGCCCTATAAACTGTGTTGGGATGAAAGCTAGCCACTTTGAGCAATGTGGGAAGTGCTGGGGCAGTTTGGGACAACAGGGCCAAAATGTCACTTTCACAGTCCCAAAGTGCCGTTTTCACAGTAAAAAAAAAAAGATTAATTTTGCTTAGCTTTGTCTGTAACTTGAAAACTATGTACCGTATGGCCCTATAAACTGTGTTGGGATGAAAGCTAGCCACTTTGAGCAATGTGGGAAGTGCTGGGGCAGTTTGGGACAACAGGGCCAAAATGTCACTTTCACAGTCCCAAAGTGCCATTTTCACAGTAAAAAGGCCTGGTTCACTTTTGCTTAGCTTAGTCTGTAACTTGAAAACTATGTACCGTATGGCCCTATAAACTGTGTTGGGATGAAAGCTAGCCACTTTGAGCAATGTGGGAAGTGCTGGGGCAGTTTGGGACAACAGGGCCAAAATGTCACTTTCACAGTCCCAAAGTGCCATTTTCACAGTAAAAAGGCCTGGTTCACTTTTGCTTAGCTTAGTCTGTAACTTGAAAACTATGTACCGTATGGCCCTATAAACTGTGTTGGGATGAAAGCTAGCCACTTTGAGCATTGTGGCAAGAGCTGGGGCAGTTTGGGACAACAGGGAACGAACAGGGCCAAAATGTCACTTTCACAGTCCCAAAGTGCCATTTTCACAGTAAAAAGGCCTGGTTCACTTTTGCTTAGCTTAGTCTGTAACTTGAAAACTATGTACCGTATGGCCCTATAAACTGTGTTGGGATGAAAGCTAGCCACTTTGAGCAATGTGGGAAGTGCTGGGGCAGTTTGGGACAACAGGGCCAAAATGTCACTTTCACAGTCCCAAAGTGCCATTTTCACAGTAAAAAGGCCTGGTTCACTTTTGCTTAGCTTAGTCTGTAACTTGAAAACTATGTACCGTATGGCCCTATAAACTGTGTTGCGATGAAAGCTAGCCACTTTGAGCAATGTGGGAAGTGCTGGGGCAGTTTGGGACAACAGGGCCAAAATGTCACTTTCACAGTCCCAAAGTGCCATTTTCACAGTAAAAAGGCCTGGTTCACTTTTGCTTAGCTTAGTCTGTAACTTGAAAACTATGTACCGTATGGCCCTATAAACTGTGTTGGGATGAAAGCTAGCCACTTTGAGCAATGTGGGAAGTGCTGGGGCAGTTTGGGACAACAGGGCCAAAATGTCACTTTCACAGTCCCAAAGTGCCATTTTCACAGTAAAAAGGCCTGGTTCACTTTTGCTTAGCTTAGTCTGTAACTTGAAAACTATGTACCGTATGGCCCTATAAACTGTGTTGGGATGAAAGCTAGCCACTTTGAGCAATGTGGGAAGTGCTGGGGCAGTTTGGGACAACAGGGCCAAAATGTCACTTTCACAGTCCCAAAGTGCCATTTTCACAGTAAAAAGGCCTGGTTCACTTTTGCTTAGCTTAGTCTGTAACTTGAAAACTATGTACCGTATGGCCCTATAAACTGTGTTGGGATGAAAGCTAGCCACTTTGAGCAATGTGGGAAGTGCTGGGGCAGTTTGGGACAACAGGGCCAAAATGTCACTTTCACAGTCCCAAAGTGCCGTTTTCACAGTAAAAAAAAAAGATTCATTTTGCTTAGCTTAGTCTGTAACTTGAAAACTATGTACCGTATGGCCCTATAAACTGTGTTGGGATGAAAGCTAGCCACTTTGAGCAATGTGGGAAGTGCTGGGGCAGTTTGGGACAACAGGGCCAAAATGTCACTTTCACAGTCCCAAAGTGCCATTTTCACAGTAAAAAGGCCTGGTTCACTTTTGCTTAGCTTAGTCTGTAACTTGAAAACTATGTACCGTATGGCCCTATAAACTGTGTTGGGATGAAAGCTAGCCACTTTGAGCAATGTGGGAAGTGCTGGGGCAGTTTGGGACAACAGGGCCAAAATGTCACTTTCACAGTCCCAAAGTGCCATTTTCACAGTAAAAAGGCCTGGTTCACTTTTGCTTAGCTTAGTCTGTAACTTGAAAACTATGTACCGTATGGCCCTATAAACTGTGTTGGGATGAAAGCTAGCCACTTTGAGCAGTGTGGGAAGTGCTGGGGCAGTTTGGGACAACAGGGCCAAAATGTCACTTTCACAGTCCCAAAGTGCCATTTTCACAGTAAAAAGGCCTGGTTCACTTTTGCTTAGCTTAGTCTGTAACTTGAAAACTATGTACCGTATGGCCCTATAAACTGTGTTGGGATGAAAGCTAGCCACTTTGAGCATTGTGGCAAGAGCTGGGGCAGTTTGGGACAACAGGGAACGAACAGGGCCAAAATGTCACTTTCACAGTCCCAAAGTGCCATTTTCACAGTAAAAAGGCCTGGTTCACTTTTGCTTAGCTTAGTCTGTAACTTGAAAACTATGTACCGTATGGCCCTATAAACTGTGTTGGGATGAAAGCTAGCCACTTTGAGCAATGTGGGAAGTGCTGGGGCAGTTTGGGACAACAGGGCCAAAATGTCACTTTCACAGTCCCAAAGTGCCATTTTCACAGTAAAAAGGCCTGGTTCACTTTTGCTTAGCTTAGTCTGTAACTTGAAAACTATGTACCGTATGGCCCTATAAACTGTGTTGGGATGAAAGCTAGCCACTTTGAGCAATGTGGGAAGTGCTGGGGCAGTTTGGGACAACAGGGCCAAAATGTCACTTTCACAGTCCCAAAGTGCCATTTTCACAGTAAAAAGGCCTGGTTCACTTTTGCTTAGCTTAGTCTGTAACTTGAAAACTATGTACCGTATGGCCCTATAAACTGTGTTGGGATGAAAGCTAGCCACTTTGAGCAATGTGGGAAGTGCTGGGGCAGTTTGGGACAACAGGGCCAAAATGTCACTTTCACAGTCCCAAAGTGCCGTTTTCACAGTAAAAAAAAAAAGATTCATTTTGCTTAGCTTAGTCTGTAACTTGAAAACTATGTACCGTATGGCCCTATAAACTGTGTTGGGATGAAAGCTAGCCACTTTGAGCAATGTGGGAAGTGCTGGGGCAGTTTGGGACAACAGGGCCAAAATGTCACTTTCACAGTCCCAAAGTGCCATTTTCACAGTAAAAAGGCCTGGTTCACTTTTGCTTAGCTTAGTCTGTAACTTGAAAACTATGTACCGTATGGCCCTATAAACTGTGTTGGGATGAAAGCTAGCCACTTTGAGCAATGTGGGAAGTGCTGGGGCAGTTTGGGACAACAGGGCCAAAATGTCACTTTCACAGTCCCAAAGTGCCATTTTCACAGTAAAAAGGCCTGGTTCACTTTTGCTTAGCTTAGTCTGTAACTTGAAAACTATGTACCGTATGGCCCTATAAACTGTGTTGGGATGAAAGCTAGCCACTTTGAGCAATGTGGGAAGTGCTGGGGCAGTTTGGGACAACAGGGCCAAAATGTCACTTTCACAGTCCCAAAGTGCCATTTTCACAGTAAAAAAAAAACAGATTCATTTTGCTTAGCTTAGTCTGTAACTTGAAAACTATGTACCGTATGGCCCTATAAACTGTGTTGGGATGAAAGCTAGCCACTTTGAGCAATGTGGGAAGTGCTGGGGCAGTTTGGGACAACAGGGCCAAAATGTCACTTTCACAGTCCCAAAGTGCCATTTTCACAGTAAAAAGGCCTGGTTCACTTTTGCTTAGCTTAGTCTGTAACTTGAAAACTATGTACCGTATGGCCCTATAAACTGTGTTGGGATGAAAGCTAGCCACTTTGAGCAATGTGGGAAGTGCTGGGGCAGTTTGGGACAACAGGGCCAAAATGTCACTTTCACAGTCCCAAAGTGCCATTTTCACAGTAAAAAAAAACAGATTCATTTTGCTTAGCTTAGTCTGTAACTTGAAAACTATGTACCGTATGGCCCTATAAACTGTGTTGGGATGAAAGCTAGCCACTTTGAGCAATGTGGGAAGTGCTGGGGCAGTTTGGGACAACAGGGCCAAAATGTCACTTTCACAGTCCCAAAGTGCCGTTTTCACAGTAAAAAAAAAAAGATTCATTTTGCTTAGCTTTGTCTGTAACTTGAAAACTATGTACCGTATGGCCCTATAAACTGTGTTGGGATGAAAGCTAGCCACTTTGAGCAATGTGGGAAGTGCTGGGGCAGTTTGGGACAACAGGGCCAAAATGTCACTTTCACAGTCCCAAAGTGCCATTTTCACAGTAAAAAGGCCTGGTTCACTTTTGCTTAGCTTAGTCTGTAACTTGAAAACTATGTACCGTATGGCCCTATAAACTGTGTTGGGATGAAAGCTAGCCACTTTGAGCAATGTGGGAAGTGCTGGGGCAGTTTGGGACAACAGGGCCAAAATGTCACTTTCACAGTCCCAAAGTGCCATTTTCACAGTAAAAAGGCCTGGTTCACTTTTGCTTAGCTTAGTCTGTAACTTGAAAACTATGTACCGTATGGCCCTATAAACTGTGTTGGGATGAAAGCTAGCCACTTTGAGCATTGTGGCAAGAGCTGGGGCAGTTTGGGACAACAGGGAACGAACAGGGCCAAAATGTCACTTTCACAGTCCCAAAGTGCCATTTTCACAGTAAAAAGGCCTGGTTCACTTTTGCTTAGCTTAGTCTGTAACTTGAAAACTATGTACCGTATGGCCCTATAAACTGTGTTGGGATGAAAGCTAGCCACTTTGAGCAATGTGGGAAGTGCTGGGGCAGTTTGGGACAACAGGGCCAAAATGTCACTTTCACAGTCCCAAAGTGCCATTTTCACAGTAAAAAGGCCTGGTTCACTTTTGCTTAGCTTAGTCTGTAACTTGAAAACTATGTACCGTATGGCCCTATAAACTGTGTTGGGATGAAAGCTAGCCACTTTGAGCAATGTGGGAAGTGCTGGGGCAGTTTGGGACAACAGGGCCAAAATGTCACTTTCACAGTCCCAAAGTGCCGTTTTCACAGTAAAAAAAAAAGATTAATTTTGCTTAGCTTTGTCTGTAACTTGAAAACTATGTACCGTATGGCCCTATAAACTGTGTTGGGATGAAAGCTAGCCACTTTGAGCAATGTGGGAAGTGCTGGGGCAGTTTGGGACAACAGGGCCAAAATGTCACTTTCACAGTCCCAAAGTGCCATTTTCACAGTAAAAAGGCCTGGTTCACTTTTGCTTAGCTTAGTCTGTAACTTGAAAACTATGTACCGTATGGCCCTATAAACTGTGTTGGGATGAAAGCTAGCCACTTTGAGCAATGTGGGAAGTGCTGGGGCAGTTTGGGACAACAGGGCCAAAATGTCACTTTCACAGTCCCAAAGTGCCATTTTCACAGTAAAAAGGCCTGGTTCACTTTTGCTTAGCTTAGTCTGTAACTTGAAAACTATGTACCGTATGGCCCTATAAACTGTGTTGGGATGAAAGCTAGCCACTTTGAGCATTGTGGCAAGAGCTGGGGCAGTTTGGGACAACAGGGAACGAACAGGGCCAAAATGTCACTTTCACAGTCCCAAAGTGCCATTTTCACAGTAAAAAGGCCTGGTTCACTTTTGCTTAGCTTAGTCTGTAACTTGAAAACTATGTACCGTATGGCCCTATAAACTGTGTTGGGATGAAAGCTAGCCACTTTGAGCAATGTGGGAAGTGCTGGGGCAGTTTGGGACAACAGGGCCAAAATGTCACTTTCACAGTCCCAAAGTGCCATTTTCACAGTAAAAAGGCCTGGTTCACTTTTGCTTAGCTTAGTCTGTAACTTGAAAACTATGTACCGTATGGCCCTATAAACTGTGTTGGGATGAAAGCTAGCCACTTTGAGCAATGTGGGAAGTGCTGGGGCAGTTTGGGACAACAGGGCCAAAATGTCACTTTCACAGTCCCAAAGTGCCATTTTCACAGTAAAAAGGCCTGGTTCACTTTTGCTTAGCTTAGTCTGTAACTTGAAAACTATGTACCGTATGGCCCTATAAACTGTGTTGGGATGAAAGCTAGCCACTTTGAGCAATGTGGGAAGTGCTGGGGCAGTTTGGGACAACAGGGCCAAAATGTCACTTTCACAGTCCCAAAGTGCCATTTTCACAGTAAAAAGGCCTGGTTCACTTTTGCTTAGCTTAGTCTGTAACTTGAAAACTATGTACCGTATGGCCCTATAAACTGTGTTGGGATGAAAGCTAGCCACTTTGAGCAATGTGGGAAGTGCTGGGGCAGTTTGGGACAACAGGGCCAAAATGTCACTTTCACAGTCCCAAAGTGCCATTTTCACAGTAAAAAGGCCTGGTTCAGTTTTGCTTAGCTTAGTCTGTAACTTGAAAACTATGTACCGTATGGCCCTATAAACTGTGTTGGGATGAAAGCTAGCCACTTTGAGCAATGTGGGAAGTGCTGGGGCAGTTTGGGACAACAGGGCCAAAATGTCACTTTCACAGTCCCAAAGTGCCGTTTTCACAGTAAAAAAAAAAGATTCATTTTGCTTAGCTTAGTCTGTAACTTGAAAACTATGTACCGTATGGCCCTATAAACTGTGTTGGGATGAAAGCTAGCCACTTTGAGCAATGTGGGAAGTGCTGGGGCAGTTTGGGACAACAGGGCCAAAATGTCACTTTCACAGTCCCAAAGTGCCATTTTCACAGTAAAAAGGCCTGGTTCACTTTTGCTTAGCTTAGTCTGTAACTTGAAAACTATGTACCGTATGGCCCTATAAACTGTGTTGGGATGAAAGCTAGCCACTTTGAGCAATGTGGGAAGTGCTGGGGCAGTTTGGGACAACAGGGCCAAAATGTCACTTTCACAGTCCCAAAGTGCCATTTTCACAGTAAAAAGGCCTGGTTCACTTTTGCTTAGCTTAGTCTGTAACTTGAAAACTATGTACCGTATGGCCCTATAAACTGTGTTGGGATGAAAGCTAGCCACTTTGAGCAGTGTGGGAAGTGCTGGGGCAGTTTGGGACAACAGGGCCAAAATGTCACTTTCACAGTCCCAAAGTGCCATTTTCACAGTAAAAAGGCCTGGTTCACTTTTGCTTAGCTTAGTCTGTAACTTGAAAACTATGTACCGTATGGCCCTATAAACTGTGTTGGGATGAAAGCTAGCCACTTTGAGCATTGTGGCAAGAGCTGGGGCAGTTTGGGACAACAGGGAACGAACAGGGCCAAAATGTCACTTTCACAGTCCCAAAGTGCCATTTTCACAGTAAAAAGGCCTGGTTCACTTTTGCTTAGCTTAGTCTGTAACTTGAAAACTATGTACCGTATGGCCCTATAAACTGTGTTGGGATGAAAGCTAGCCACTTTGAGCAGTGTGGGAAGTGCTGGGGCAGTTTGGGACAACAGGGCCAAAATGTCACTTTCACAGTCCCAAAGTGCCATTTTCACAGTAAAAAGGCCTGGTTCACTTTTGCTTAGCTTAGTCTGTAACTTGAAAACTATGTACCGTATGGCCCTATAAACTGTGTTGGGATGAAAGCTAGCCACTTTGAGCATTGTGGCAAGAGCTGGGGCAGTTTGGGACAACAGGGAACGAACAGGGCCAAAATGTCACTTTCACAGTCCCAAAGTGCCATTTTCACAGTAAAAAGGCCTGGTTCACTTTTGCTTAGCTTAGTCTGTAACTTGAAAACTATGTACCGTATGGCCCTATAAACTGTGTTGGGATGAAAGCTAGCCACTTTGAGCAATGTGGGAAGTGCTGGGGCAGTTTGGGACAACAGGGCCAAAATGTCACTTTCACAGTCCCAAAGTGCCATTTTCACAGTAAAAAGGCCTGGTTCACTTTTGCTTAGCTTAGTCTGTAACTTGAAAACTATGTACCGTATGGCCCTATAAACTGTGTTGGGATGAAAGCTAGCCACTTTGAGCAATGTGGGAAGTGCTGGGGCAGTTTGGGACAACAGGGCCAAAATGTCACTTTCACAGTCCCAAAGTGCCATTTTCACAGTAAAAAGGCCTGGTTCACTTTTGCTTAGCTTAGTCTGTAACTTGAAAACTATGTACCGTATGGCCCTATAAACTGTGTTGGGATGAAAGCTAGCCACTTTGAGCATTGTGGCAAGAGCTGGGGCAGTTTGGGACAACAGGGAACGAACAGGGCCAAAATGTCACTTTCACAGTCCCAAAGTGCCATTTTCACAGTAAAAAGGCCTGGTTCACTTTTGCTTAGCTTAGTCTGTAACTTGAAAACTATGTACCGTATGGCCCTATAAACTGTGTTGGGATGAAAGCTAGCCACTTTGAGCAATGTGGGAAGTGCTGGGGCAGTTTGGGACAACAGGGCCAAAATGTCACTTTCACAGTCCCAAAGTGCCATTTTCACAGTAAAAAGGCCTGGTTCACTTTTGCTTAGCTTAGTCTGTAACTTGAAAACTATGTACCGTATGGCCCTATAAACTGTGTTGGGATGAAAGCTAGCCACTTTGAGCAATGTGGGAAGTGCTGGGGCAGTTTGGGACAACAGGGCCAAAATGTCACTTTCACAGTCCCAAAGTGCCATTTTCACAGTAAAAAGGCCTGGTTCACTTTTGCTTAGCTTAGTCTGTAACTTGAAAACTATGTACCGTATGGCCCTATAAACTGTGTTGGGATGAAAGCTAGCCACTTTGAGCAATGTGGGAAGTGCTGGGGCAGTTTGGGACAACAGGGCCAAAATGTCACTTTCACAGTCCCAAAGTGCCATTTTCACAGTAAAAAGGCCTGGTTCACTTTTGCTTAGCTTAGTCTGTAACTTGAAAACTATGTACCGTATGGCCCTATAAACTGTGTTGGGATGAAAGCTAGCCACTTTGAGCAGTGTGGGAAGTGCTGGGGCAGTTTGGGACAACAGGGCCAAAATGTCACTTTCACAGTCCCAAAGTGCCATTTTCACAGTAAAAAGGCCTGGTTCACTTTTGCTTAGCTTAGTCTGTAACTTGAAAACTATGTACCGTATGGCCCTATAAACTGTGTTGGGATGAAAGCTAGCCACTTTGAGCATTGTGGCAAGAGCTGGGGCAGTTTGGGACAACAGGGAACGAACAGGGCCAAAATGTCACTTTCACAGTCCCAAAGTGCCGTTTTCACAGTAAAAAAAAAAAGATTCATTTTGCTTAGCTTAGTCTGTAACTTGAAAACTATGTACCGTATGGCCCTATAAACTGTGTTGGGATGAAAGCTAGCCACTTTGAGCAATGTGGGAAGTGCTGGGGCAGTTTGGGACAACAGGGCCAAAATGTCACTTTCACAGTCCCAAAGTGCCATTTTCACAGTAAAAAGGCCTGGTTCACTTTTGCTTAGCTTAGTCTGTAACTTGAAAACTATGTACCGTATGGCCCTATAAACTGTGTTGGGATGAAAGCTAGCCACTTTGAGCAATGTGGGAAGTGCTGGGGCAGTTTGGGACAACAGGGCCAAAATGTCACTTTCACAGTCCCAAAGTGCCATTTTCACAGTAAAAAGGCCTGGTTCACTTTTGCTTAGCTTAGTCTGTAACTTGAAAACTATGTACCGTATGGCCCTATAAACTGTGTTGGGATGAAAGCTAGCCACTTTGAGCAATGTGGGAAGTGCTGGGGCAGTTTGGGACAACAGGGCCAAAATGTCACTTTCACAGTCCCAAAGTGCCATTTTCACAGTAAAAAAAAAACAGATTCATTTTGCTTAGCTTAGTCTGTAACTTGAAAACTATGTACCGTATGGCCCTATAAACTGTGTTGGGATGAAAGCTAGCCACTTTGAGCAATGTGGGAAGTGCTGGGGCAGTTTGGGACAACAGGGCCAAAATGTCACTTTCACAGTCCCAAAGTGCCATTTTCACAGTAAAAAGGCCTGGTTCACTTTTGCTTAGCTTAGTCTGTAACTTGAAAACTATGTACCGTATGGCCCTATAAACTGTGTTGGGATGAAAGCTAGCCACTTTGAGCAATGTGGGAAGTGCTGGGGCAGTTTGGGACAACAGGGCCAAAATGTCACTTTCACAGTCCCAAAGTGCCATTTTCACAGTAAAAAAAACAGATTCATTTTGCTTAGCTTAGTCTGTAACTTGAAAACTATGTACCGTATGGCCCTATAAACTGTGTTGGGATGAAAGCTAGCCACTTTGAGCAATGTGGGAAGTGCTGGGGCAGTTTGGGACAACAGGGCCAAAATGTCACTTTCACAGTCCCAAAGTGCCGTTTTCACAGTAAAAAAAAAAAGATTCATTTTGCTTAGCTTTGTCTGTAACTTGAAAACTATGTACCGTATGGCCCTATAAACTGTGTTGGGATGAAAGCTAGCCACTTTGAGCAATGTGGGAAGTGCTGGGGCAGTTTGGGACAACAGGGCCAAAATGTCACTTTCACAGTCCCAAAGTGCCATTTTCACAGTAAAAAGGCCTGGTTCACTTTTGCTTAGCTTAGTCTGTAACTTGAAAACTATGTACCGTATGGCCCTATAAACTGTGTTGGGATGAAAGCTAGCCACTTTGAGCAATGTGGGAAGTGCTGGGGCAGTTTGGGACAACAGGGCCAAAATGTCACTTTCACAGTCCCAAAGTGCCATTTTCACAGTAAAAAGGCCTGGTTCACTTTTGCTTAGCTTAGTCTGTAACTTGAAAACTATGTACCGTATGGCCCTATAAACTGTGTTGGGATGAAAGCTAGCCACTTTGAGCATTGTGGCAAGAGCTGGGGCAGTTTGGGACAACAGGGAACGAACAGGGCCAAAATGTCACTTTCACAGTCCCAAAGTGCCATTTTCACAGTAAAAAGGCCTGGTTCACTTTTGCTTAGCTTAGTCTGTAACTTGAAAACTATGTACCGTATGGCCCTATAAACTGTGTTGGGATGAAAGCTAGCCACTTTGAGCAATGTGGGAAGTGCTGGGGCAGTTTGGGACAACAGGGCCAAAATGTCACTTTCACAGTCCCAAAGTGCCATTTTCACAGTAAAAAGGCCTGGTTCACTTTTGCTTAGCTTAGTCTGTAACTTGAAAACTATGTACCGTATGGCCCTATAAACTGTGTTGGGATGAAAGCTAGCCACTTTGAGCAATGTGGGAAGTGCTGGGGCAGTTTGGGACAACAGGGCCAAAATGTCACTTTCACAGTCCCAAAGTGCCGTTTTCACAGTAAAAAAAAAAGATTCATTTTGCTTAGCTTTGTCTGTAACTTGAAAACTATGTACCGTATGGCCCTATAAACTGTGTTGGGATGAAAGCTAGCCACTTTGAGCAATGTGGGAAGTGCTGGGGCAGTTTGGGACAACAGGGCCAAAATGTCACTTTCACAGTCCCAAAGTGCCATTTTCACAGTAAAAAGGCCTGGTTCACTTTTGCTTAGCTTAGTCTGTAACTTGAAAACTATGTACCGTATGGCCCTATAAACTGTGTTGGGATGAAAGCTAGCCACTTTGAGCAATGTGGGAAGTGCTGGGGCAGTTTGGGACAACAGGGCCAAAATGTCACTTTCACAGTCCCAAAGTGCCATTTTCACAGTAAAAAGGCCTGGTTCACTTTTGCTTAGCTTAGTCTGTAACTTGAAAACTATGTACCGTATGGCCCTATAAACTGTGTTGGGATGAAAGCTAGCCACTTTGAGCATTGTGGCAAGAGCTGGGGCAGTTTGGGACAACAGGGAACGAACAGGGCCAAAATGTCACTTTCACAGTCCCAAAGTGCCATTTTCACAGTAAAAAGGCCTGGTTCACTTTTGCTTAGCTTAGTCTGTAACTTGAAAACTATGTACCGTATGGCCCTATAAACTGTGTTGGGATGAAAGCTAGCCACTTTGAGCAATGTGGGAAGTGCTGGGGCAGTTTGGGACAACAGGGCCAAAATGTCACTTTCACAGTCCCAAAGTGCCATTTTCACAGTAAAAAGGCCTGGTTC